>NW_027129602.1:27500-39000 GCF_037325665.1 Littorina saxatilis | reverse complement strand
CCTCTGTCGTAAACTTGGAGCATACCTGTTTCATGCACTGCGAATTAGAGAACATTTGACTGAAGATGTGATTGCTATGGATGCAACGTTCCACTAATATTGCACGTTAGAAATGTTTCATGAGCACATGAAAGGCACAGTGCAGCTCACAGCCTTCGTTTTGCGTTTTTGTTGCAGCTGAGTGCATTTACAGTTCAAAAATCCTCCTATGGTAGTAAAACAAACCCAAAACTACCCAACGACATCTGTGAAGCTCGACAGTTTCTTGTTCACGCGAGTGCATAAATTAACCTAGTTATTACGTGGTGTTTGGTCGGAGTTCGATTCAACAAACTCATGATGACGCCTGACATAGTTTGCTAGTGACGTGTCTTTTCAGTTGTGCATGATGTGCATGTGGTGATCTACCTGATCTAAATTTAGATCCAAAAATAGGCCAAGACCAGCCGGGTCCGAGTAAGAAATTAATTCGTAAAAAAATCGCAGTTCTTGACTCTTTGGGTGCAAGTCAATGAAACTTGGTAGTTCTTCTAACGGATAGCTGCCTGAGGTATGACTAAAAGCCCCAGGGGCTCCGTGCACCTGGATTTGACAAGTTCAGTACCATTCCTTTTCAACAGTTCGAAACCTACTTTTTGAAATCTGATTTAGACACGTCTTATTAATTTTCATGTTTTTTTCCACGCTGTAAGCTTTAGGAAAAGTTGTCACTGTACATAATACCCCCTTTCCAGGGGCCATTGGCTATAAGGATATAAACTTTGTCTTGTTTTGTCTTGTCTTGTCTTGTCTATCCGTGTTTCTCTCTGTCTCTCTCGCGTCAAGATCCTTTTATTCGTGACAACATAAAACCTGAATAGTTCAGAAACTTTTGATACAAAATCAACGAAGATTTACAAGTGTGTCTCCCGTTGTAATCCGCATTACAACATCTATTTTAAACTCATACAAACCCTGTATCAGAAATGACGTTTTCATCAACAAGACAGACGTAAGTCGCTTCGAATCTTTAGATTTAAGTTGATACATCGTGTTTTGTAAATTCACACTCGCGGGGCTGCTCAGTTGCAGTGTCTGGGTTATTCTCCAGAGTTGTCTACCATTTAGGGGCATGCATTCTCAGTCCTGTAAATGATTAAAAAGTATATTAAATGTGACCCTCCACCACGGAATGAGTCGGATGTCACCTCGCGCGGCTCTGCGCCGCTAGGACCAATATACGTCCGGGCGGTGTCAGGTATCAGTGTGAGGATCACCTTGGTCACAGGCTTATAACTCGAAAAGTTTTTGCTCTTTTTGGAAATGGATTTCACCATTGGATAGATCATAAAAAAAAATATTTCAGAAAATGTAATAATATAAATATCATGCAAAGGAGGTGTCATGCGACTCATTCTGTGGTGGAGGGTCACAAATGGCAACTAGAATGCATTCTCTTTACTTTTTTTTAGTAATACTCCTAATAGATAATGATACAGACATGCAACAGAAAAGAAAGTATATATTTTTGTCAACTTTGTTCAAATCCATGTCACAACCTTTGGTTTCCATGTATAGAAGTTGACGTACTTAAAAACCCTTGTAATTTACTGAACTTCAAAATGTGCAAGTATTTCTATTTGTGTTTGTCTGCAGGCAAGGGATATACTATATACTATTATGAACGATATCAATTTGCTTTGTTACAATGCCTCAGTTAAGTAAAGACATGTCAACTTCGTAACATAGTTTCCACTGGTACACATGTACGCTGCAGCTCTGGAGAATAACCCAGATAGACGATGACACCCACATGTGAAGATAACGCGTACGACCTTTTTGAATCACGCCGCTTTGTAGGCAGCTGTACTCTGACTTGGGCGAATTTTGGCAGCATGAGTTCCTTGTCGCAAACTTATTTTAGTTGTGTATCGGCTTACTCTCCCCTGAAAGTGGCGTATGACTGCCTGAATGGCGCGGTAGAAACGGTCAGGTAAATAAAAAAACTCGTGCAAAAGCATAAGTGAACGTGGGAGTTTCAGCCCATGAACAAAGAAGAAGAAGAAGAAGAAGAAGAAGAAGAAGAAGAAGAAGAAGAAGAAGAAGAAGAAGAAGAAGAAGAAGAAGAAGAAGAAGAAGAAGAAGAAGAAGTATGGGCTTACTCAGAACACAAAATGCTAAACATCTTACCATTTGGGGGAAAAAAATGTTTGTTCCCGACAACAAATCCTAAAAGGGTCGGTAGGTCGGTTCCTGGTTTAGAATAATCATATTGCGCTCACCTCATATTCTTATTCTCGATTTTACCCCGTTATTTTGGTGTATTTTTTCTCGAATTCATTTTTTTTCCTTTTCATAATTATATTCTTTTCTTTCATTCTTTATTTTTATTGTGATTTGTTTGGAGGGGTGGGGATTGAGAGAGGAGTGTTGACTTGAATATATGGTTTTCAATAATGTAGGTTATCGGATAAGGAAAACAAAATAGAATTCTTCGTAATAGAATTTTTTTTACTTTCCAATTTGCTTTGTTACAATGCCTCAGTTAAGTAAACGGTCAGGTAAATTAAAACACTAGTGCAAAAAACATGAATGAACGTGGGAGTTTCAGCCCATGAACAAAGAAGAAGGAGAAGAAGAAGAAGAAGAAGAAGAAGAAGAAGTATGGGCTTACTCAGAACACAAAATGCTAAACATCTTACCATTTGGGGGAAAAAAATGTTTGTTCCCGACAACAAATCCTAAAAGGGTCGGTAGGTCGGTTCCTTTTTTTTTTGATTGAAGGCTTTTTTTACATTTAGTCAAATTTTGACTAAATGTTTTAACATAGAGGGGGAATCGAGACGAGGGTCGTGGTGTATGTGTGTGTGTGTGTGTCTGTCTGTCTGTCTGTCTGTGCGTGTGTGTGTGTAGAGCGATTCAGACTAAACTACTGGACCGATCTTTATGAAATTTTACATGAGAGTTCCTGGGAATGATATCCCCGGACGTTTTTTTTCTTTTTCTCGATAAATACCTTTGATGACGTCATAACCGGCTCAGTTTTTGTAAAAGTTGAGGCGGCACTGTCACACCCTCATTTTTCAATCAAATTGATTGAAAGTTTAGCAAAGCAATTTTCGACGAAGGCCGGGGTTTGGTACTGCATTTCAGCTTGGTGGCTTAAAAAGTAATGAGTGAGTTTGGTCATTAAAAATCGGAAACTTGTAATTAAAAGTATGTTTTTATTAAACGATCCAAAAACAATTTCATCTTATTTTTCGTCATTTTCTGATTCCAAAAGCATATAAATATGTTATATTTGGATTAAAAACAAGCTCTGAAAATTAAAAAAATAAAAATTATGATCAAAATTAAATTTCCGAAATCGATTTAAAAACAATTTCGTCTTATTCCGTTTCGGTTCCTGATTCCAAAAACATATAGATATGATATGTTTGGATTAAAAACACGCTCAGAAAGTTAAAACGAAGAGAGGTACAGAAAAGCGTGCTATGCTGCACAGCGAAACCACTACCGCTCTGAACAGGCTCGTCAGTTTCACTCCATTTTGCACAAGCGGCGGACTACGGTCATTGTGAAAAAATGCAGTGCGTTCAGTTTCATTCTGTGAGTTCGACTGAGCTTGACTAAATGTTGTATTTTCGCCTTACGCGACTTGTTTTTATTTACAAAGGCGCATGTGACTTTTTTTTATTGGCCGGAAATCATGTGGTTTAGAATAATCATATTGCGCTCACCTCATATTCTTATTCTCGATTTTACCCCGGTTTTTTTTCTTTTTTTTCTCGAATTCATTTTTTTCCTTTTCATAATTATATTCTTTTCTTTCATTCTTTATTTTTATTGTGATTTTTTTGGAGGGATGGGGATTGGGAGAGGAGTGTTGAGTTGAATAATATATGGTTTTCAATAATGTAGGTTAGCGGATAAGGAAAACAAAATAGAATTCTTCGTAATATATTTTTTTTTACTTTCCAAAGGAAATCTCGACGTGATCATAAGAAGTCGTACTAATGCCTAAAACAGCCCCAGAGCGTTGGATTATTTGATCTACTGCAAGATCTGTTGGATATAACAGGGGACGTCATTTCCTCTTCTGTGTGGTTTTGACAGAGTTACGGCCCTTCCGCAAGTAAGATGATGGATGCATGTTGTTAAATTAAATTTTGAGTTTTGATCATATTTTTTTGTATTGTTTGTTTTCTATGTCGCACTGTCTCTGTTTGTCTCTGGCTGTCTCTCTTTCTGTCTCTATCTCTGGCTCTGTAGCTATCTCCGTCTCTCTGGCTCTCTGTCACCGTCTCTCTGTCTGTCTCTATCTCTGGCTCTGTAGCTATCTCCGTCTCTCTGGCTCTCTGTCACCGTCTCTCTTTCGCCGCGTCTCTTTGCGGCTTTGTGTGTGTGTGTGTGTGTGTGTGTGTGTGTGTGTGTATGTGTGTGTGTGTGTGCGTGCGTGCGTGCGTGCGTGCGTGCATGTGTATATGTGTGTGTGTGTGTCTCACTCTCTCTCTCTCTCTCTCTCTCTCTCTCTCTCTCTCTCTCTCTCTCTCTCTCTCTCTCTCTCTCTCTCTCTCTCTCTCTCTCTAAAACTCGCTCTGTCTCTGTCTCTATATACCTATGTCTCTATTTGTCTGTCTGTATGTCTGTATGTATGTCTGTCTGTATGTCTGTCTGTATGTCTGTCTGTATGTCTGTCTGAATGTCTGTCTGTATGTATGTCTGTCTGTCTGTCTGTAGGCCTATCTGTCTCTGTGTCTGTCTGTATCTCCTCTATTTCTCTGTCTCTCTCTCTCTCTCTCTCTCTCTCTCTCTCTCTCTCTCTCTCTCTCACTCTAGCTCTCTCTCTCTTCTTCAAACCCCCAGGGCATGTTCTGTGGCTGTTAATCTTTTTTTAAACGCAATTAGTAGCCGACTTATTATTCCTGGCTATCTTTTGTTTTACAATAATAGCATTACGTGCGCCTCTTTCAACCTTCGAACAAATTACACCTCCTTCAGTGCCTCCAAAAATTGAAACCGGAGTTCAGAAAAGTCAAATAATTTCATTATGATGCTTTTTTGGTGTGTTCGTCAAAGGCCTTGTTTGGGGGTGGGAATGGATTGTTTGTGTGTGTGTGTGTGTGTGTGTGTGTGTGTGTGTGTGTGTGTGTGCTTGCATGTATGTGCGTGTATGTGTGTGTGTATTTGTGTGTATAATGTGTGTGTGCGTGCGTGCATGTCTACGTTCGTGCGTACAGGCGAGCGTGCGCGCTAGTGTGCGTGCATGTGCATGCATGTGATATAAAGTATTCAACAGAGTCAAACCACAAAATGCACAACAAGTGGGTATATATTTACATCTTCAAACTGGCATGGTCAGACTGGAGAAATAAAATAAAGAAATGCTAAGATCGTCCTTTGCGCAATCAACTTGTTGAAGGAGGTCTTTAATGGATATGCTTCAGGGAACTCTCCTAAACCTTCATGATGAAATATATAAATAATAAGACTTGCACATGGTATTCAAGGTCTTCCATACACTCCAACACCAACAGTACCAGAAATGCATATAATTACAGGGTTCGTACAGGTCATGGAAAACCTGGAAAGTCATGGAATTTGATTTTTAATTTTTCAGGCCTGAAAAGTCATGGAATTTCAATTCAAGTCATGGAAAGTCATGGAATTTAACAAAAATAAGAAAAAAAAATAACCTATAGCATGCCAGCGGCGATTTTCGTTACGCAGCCACCCCCCCCCCCCCCCCCCCACCCCCCCCCCCCCCCCCCCCTTTGCCAGCCAGTAGCGATTTGCGTCGCCAGCACAAGGCTTGTTCGTATGCATACGAGAATAACGGTATTTTTAAGGGCACTTGAGCCAAAGCGAGGCTCACTTTTTTCCGTTATCTCGTCGTGTCGTTTGCGCTGCATTTGAGTCGGTTTCGTCGAAGTTTTCTGTTTTTGTTTTTGCATCGATAAAGTACTTTAGCGCTTCGACAAGTAAGATGGAGGATGATGAGTTTGAAACTTTCTTTCGAGTTGTTTGTTGACAACAAAAAGTATGCGAAATTGGAACGAATTACCGAGGAAGATCTTCGCGATGAACTGTGTATCGCGGTGAAAAAAATGACAGTTCGTCAAGTCACAGTGACGGTTACAAAACAGAATTTACGAAAGTGCAGATGGATACAAACAGTGGCTGGTCCAGTTTAGTGAAATGACAGGACCAGCAAACATTACCGATAATCTGACTGCGTAGCAAATGCTTGACTTGCTTGTCGAAGAGACACTGCGTAGAAACTGACTCAAATTCAGTGCAAAGCAAGCCAGTGTCAAAACTGGCAGTGACAAGACGTAAAAAGTTTGCGTGTTCGGAAATGGGGACCTGTGGATCTAGTCATGGAAAATGTTATTGAGGCTCATGGAAAGTCATGGAAAAGTCATGGAATTTTGTTTCTAAAATCCAGTGAGGACCCCGTAATTACATCCTTGCGAATTTGTGTGCAGAGTGAAACAAAATAATTCTGGATTCGTACGGTCATTAGCTGACAGGTTCGGACTGGTGAAAATCGTGATTTAAAACCAATCCTTGAAAGTTTTGTTTGTTTGGTTGTTTGCGTCTACGACCCCGCGGTCGTTTCCCAATGCATCTCAACCAAGATCTTGTCGATAGCTGAGTACGCTGCAGGATAACAAAAATAATGAAAAATATAAAATGAAAAAAGCACTCGAGAAATCCCAGCCTCTCATTTGTCGCCCAAAAATGAATAAAAAATAGATAAAAAGCCGTTGTTTTTTAATTTTTTTAGTTTTTTTTAACTCTCTCTCTCTCGATTAAAATCTCCGCGTTTTGTGAACCAATTGAAAAGCACACGTATGGGGCATCTCTATCAAGAGCGGGTTGCTTCCCCTCCTCGTAAGGCCGCTCTCCTGCGTTGGGAGTTTCTCACGATCGATTGGCGAAAGGGATTATGGGTTCGATTTTCGACCGAATGCAGTTTACGCCCCAGGGTTTGTCGACCTTCTGAACTTAAAATCCGAAATTGTGCGCGAGGGTGAAAGAAACGTCTGTGGTTCGTAGAGTGTAAGAGGAGAAAGGAAAGATTAGAGTGACACGAAAATGTAATTCAAGAACAGTGTCCCTATGTTAGAGACGAAAACCTTTCTCTTTGCACCAACAAGCTTATTTTTGAAAGTGACCAATTGTTTATCCATGAATCTGGTCGTTTTTGTTGATTTGACTCAGTACCCATATTCATGCCAACAACCCTTATTTTATATGCATTTTTCAAATATATATTTAGCGAGCTACTGCTTATTTGTCACAGGATTATGGTTTGTAATGTACTATGTATATTCTTTTTTGTATGCGCTTTCTTTCTTTCTTTATTTGGTGTTTAACGTCGTTTTCAACCATTCAAGGTTATATCGCGACGGGTTGTATGCGCTAACCACCTTCATCTTTTATATGTACCTACCGTCCTTTCCTCCCACCTCCACCCTCCCCCCTCTTCCTCCTGCTAGCTTTTTCTTATTCTTTCTGATTTCCTTTAACTATGCTTTTCATCTAGATAGTTCCACAATGTATAAGTAATGCTTGTCGGACATCATATTTGTGCTATTTTCCTACTACGTAGGGCGCGTAATATAAGCGTTCGCTTGAGTTCGTGTCCCTATTGTTTATCGTTGTATTATTGTATCATGTTTGATTTAATAAAACATTGTTTAGGCCAAAAAACAAAATAGGTCTGTTTAGGGTAACCCGACCGACCCTATTTTTTTCGCGCGACCCTGGACTTTTTTTGGCATTTGGGAAAAAAAGAAAAAAAAATTGGGGTTTTTTTGCAAAATAACGTAAAAATATGGTTTTTTGGAGAAAAAAAAATAAATAAAAAATCCCGACCTACCGACCCTATTTTTTTGGCCTATGTTACCGTAAACAGACCTTTTTTTTGGCCTTAAACCAATGTTAGAGACCCTGTTGCAAGGAGTCCAACTATTCCGACAGAGGGAACCCGTTGCACCGTGTCAAAAACGAGGTCGAATCGTAGTGGAAATAGATTATTTTGACTGAACATTGATTCTTATACCATTACGCCCAGGGTCAACATTCTGACTATTAATGGCGCTTGAGTAGGCATGCTGGGTATTTTCGTGTTTCTATAACCCACCGAACTCTGACATGGATTACAGGATCTTTTCCGTGCGCACTTGGTCTTGTGCTTGCGTGTACACACGAAGGGGGTTAAGTCCCTAGCAGGTATGCACATAAGTTGACCTGTGAGATCGGAAAATTCTCCACTATTAACTTACCAGGCGGCAGCGACCGGGATTCGAACTCACGACCTTCCGATTAGGAGGCCGACGTCTTACCACCCCGCCACAGCGCCCGTTCTGTGTACTTAACATACATCCCTTTTCAAACGACACAATTACATTACCTGTATTCGTCTAATATTACGGTTTGCTCTTTGTGTAAGCTTGACTGTGGTCCAGTGTGATTTTTAAAAACAATTTTGCAACAGCGTTAAAGGCACAGTTCTTCCAAAAGTAGCTTTTAAGAAATGTATTCATACACAAAACAATATATATAATCCTCGTCTGCCTTGAAGCAGTCAGGATGGTGTTGTCTATTTATGTTGTTGTTGTTGTTGTGTTTTTACATTTAGTCAAGTTTTGACTAAATGTTCGTAGAGGGGGGAATCGAGACGAGGGTCGTGGTGTATGTGCGTGTGTGTGTGTGTGTCTGTCTGTGTGTGTGTGTGTGTGTGTGTGTGTGTGTGTGTGTAGAGCGATTCAGACTAAACTACTGGACCGATCTTTATGAAATTTGACATGAGAGTTCCTGGGTATGAAATCCCCGAATGTTTTTTTCATGTTTTTGTTAAATGTCTTTGATGACGTCATATCCGGCTTTTTGTGAAAGTTGAGGCGGCACTGTCACACTCTAATTTTCCAAACAATTTTGTTGAAATTTTGGTCGGGTAATGTTCGACAAAGCCCGGACTTCGGTATTGCATTTCAGCGTGGTGGCTTAAAAATTAATTAATGACTTTGGTCATTAAAACGTTTATCTTATTCTCCATCATTTGCTGATTCCAAAAACATATAAATATGTTATATTCGGATTAAAAACAAGCTCTGAAAATTAAATATATCAAAATTATTATCAAAATTAAATTTTCCAAATCAATTTAAAAACACTTTCATCTTATTACTTGTCGGTTCCTGATTCAAAAAACATATAGATATATGTTTGGATTAAAAACACGCTCAGAAAGTTAAAACGAAAAGTGGTACAGAAAAGCATGCTATCCTTCTCAGCGCAACTACTACCCCGCTCTTTTTGTCAATTTCAATGCCTTTGCCATGAGCGGTGGACTGACGATGCTACGGGTATACAGTCTTGCTGAAAAATTGCATTGCGTTCAGTTTCATTCTGTGAGTTAGACAGCTACTTGACTAAATGTTGTATTTGTGCCTTACGCGACTTGTTGTTTGTTATCGTTATAGCTATGTGTCCAAGCAGATGGGGTAGCCTTATGTAAACACAAGGTTGGATCTGATTAATTGAATAACATTGTTTTCACAGGAAGGACTTTAATTAAAGCTCGGTAATCGTGACAATAGCATTGTCTGTCTTTTCTAAAACTAACGTTATTTTTCTTTGACTGTTGCAGACTGACGTCACTATGACGACGTATACTGTGGCTGACGTCATGGCAACCCCACTGACGCCTCACTATATCCCCAGCAATATGGACCTGAGCGGCTCTTACAATTCGTCAGACTTGTACAACATGACGTCAGAACAGGCGTCACTTGGCCCCAATATGACGCAGGCCACCGATGAAGATCGGTGGGGCGCGCTGAAGCAATACCCTCAGTTCTTGGTGGCTCATGCCATTAACACCTATTGCCTTCGGATCATAACGGCCATCGGTTTCCCTGGAAACATACTCAGGTAAGCGATAGTGCAAAGCATTAGGGGTGTCGAAGTGGTAGTGTCCGGAAAGACATTGACGTATACAGCTTCACAGACAATTGTGGTTGGAGGACGGCAGGGTTAGGGCTGGGGTCAAAACAAAGATAGAGGGATGGGGTCAAAACAAAGATAGAGGGATGGGGTCAAAACAAAGATAGAGGGATGGGGTCAAAACAAAGATAGAGGGATGGGGTCAAAACAAAGATAGAGGGATGGGGTCAAAACAAAGATAGAGGGATGGGGTCAAAACAAAGATAGAGGGATGGGGTCAAAACAAAGATAGAGGGATGGGGTCAAAACAAAGATAGAGGGATGGGGTCAAAACAAAGATAGAGGGATGGGGTCAAAACAAAAATAGAGGGATGGGGTCAAAACAAAGATAGAGGGATGGGGTCAAAACAAAGATAGAGGGATGGGCTATGGAGACGTTGTCATAACTGGACCAAAGGAGAGCACACAAAAAAGCAGGAAAGTAAAAAGAGAGAGGGAGGTAGGGAGGGAAGGAGGGAGGGGAAGAGAGTGGGATTGTGCGAACCCTAACCCTAACCCTAACCCTAACCCTAACCCTAACTCTTGCGCTTTTGTGCCCATTGTTTGAAGCCGATATTGTTATACAAACAGACCAACAGATAGACAGACAGACAGACATGGAGACAGACAGGCAGGCAGGCAAGACGTAGACACAGATACGCATCCAAACAGATGGGGGGGGGGGGGGGAGGCGGTAGAGGGGTGGCGGCCAAACGGACGAGTACAGTAATGGAATGGTTCAATCAATCAAACATAAATCCTTACTTTATTTATAATACATTTACCCCGCTATCTAATGTTTTTGATTTTGATTTATTTGTTCTTCAGTTTCATCACCATTCTACGCATGAAGCCTGCATCCCACCCTGCCATCTATGTGGCCGTCCTGGCCATTTCCGACAACTGTTGCCTAGCAGCCAAGCTTCTATTAATAGAAGTCACGCGCCATGACGTCAACGTGGGAGCCGCCGGCTGCAAGCTTCTGTTCTTCGTGGGCAACGCTACCGCCATCTATGCTAACTGGCTCTTGGTTTTGATGACGGTAGGTTTCTCGAGGGCTGCGTTTTTCTATAATTGTTCCCAAAAATCGTTAAAAAACAAGAAATTCCTCCGAGGTAGGAAAAACACCCCCGTCCTTAGCATTCTCACTGCCACCAACTGAGCAGGCACTGCTAACAAGTGTGGTTATTTCCCTTTGACCATTAAAATGTCCCTCTATAAGTCCTTGTAGAATCTTAATCCACCAATAACTCCCTAACCGTGTGTTTGACTGGTCCCAATTTTTGTAAGGACCGTCTCAGGAATGTATAGAACCTGTTCACCAAGTTTGGTGACGATCGGTCCGTTCATTCTTGAGATCTATATGCGAACACAAACAAACAAACAAACAAACACATCGATCGAAACCTATACACACCCCTATACCGGGGGTGTAATAAAGGGTGGTAAGAAAACACTTCCACCGTCTATGCCAACTGGCTATCATAGTATTGGTTTTGATAAAGGTAAGTTCCTCGAAAGTTGC
>NW_027129602.1:2500-22500 GCF_037325665.1 Littorina saxatilis | reverse complement strand
CACGCCACGCCTTCATTTTTGATTGACGTTGATTGACAGATTCCAGTTCCCGCTACAAGTCCATGTCTGGTCCGGCAGTGGAGAAGATCAGGCAGCAGCGACAGATCACGATCATGCTGCTGATGATGTGCGTCACCTTCATCATCCTCATCCTGCCCAACTGCTGCTTCTTCGTCTACAAGCCCTACTGGAAATACTCCGCTCAAACCGAGGATCACGCCAATTACATGCTCACTGAGCAGGTGAGGTTTTTTTTTTGGGGTGGGGGGGGGGGGAGGGGGGGGGGGTGGGGGGTGGTTTTAGTTGTAGTTGTTGTTGTGTTGATGCTTTTTGCTGTTGATTTGCTTCTCTTTTTTTGGGGGGGGGGGGGGTAGGGGGATGCTAGGGGGTCTGCAGGGTTAGGGTAGGGTGTTGTAAGTTTAGCTACAAGGCATAATAGATATGCACCCCGATGGCTGCATGGGGACCGCGCACATTACTTGCTAACTGAACAGGTGAGAAGGTTAGGGGTGGAGAGGGGGGTTGGGGGGGGGGGGCGGGGTTGCTCGGGGGGTGAGGAAGTTTTGAAGGGTTAATGTAGGGTGTGGTTGAGAGTAGAGGTACTACTGGAAATACTCCCCCAACACTGAGGACCACGCCAATCACAGGCTGGCTGAGCAGGTGAGGTGGCAAGGATTGTGTCCAGAAGGTTTGGTGTCTGGCGTAGATATTGGTTTGTTGGGTGTCAGGGTTGTGTCCAGAAGGATTGGTGTCTGGCGTAGATATTGGTTTGTTGGGTGTCAGGGTTGTGTCCAGAAGGTTTGGTGTCTGGCGTAGATATTGGTTTGTTGGGTGTCAGGGTTGTGTCCAGAAGGTGTGGTGTCTGGCGTAGATATTGGTTTGTTGGGTGTCAGGGTTGTGTCCAGAAGGTTTGGTGTCTGGCGTAGATATTGGTTTGTTGGGTGTCAGGGTTGTGTCCAGAAGGTTTGGTGTCTGGCGTAGATATTGGTTTGTTGGGTGTCAGGGTTGTGTCCAGAAGGTTTGGTGTCTGGCGTAGATATTGGTTTGTTGGGTGTCAGGGTTGTGTCCAGAAGGTTTGGTGTCTGGCGTAGATATTGGTTTGTTGGGTGTCAGGGTTGTGTCTACAAGGATTGATGTCTGACGTAGATATTGGTTTGTTGGGTGTCAGGGTTGTGTCTACAAGGATTGATGTCTGACGTAGATATTGGTTTGTTGGGTGTCAGGGTTGTGTCCAAAAGGATTGATGTCTGACGTAGATATTGGCTTGTAGGGTGTCAGGGTTGTGTCTACAAGGATTGATGTCTGGCGTAGATATTGGTTTGTTGGGTGTCAGGGTTGTGTCCAGAAGGTTTGGTGTCTGGCGTAGATATTGGTTTGTTGGGTGTCAGGGTTGTGTCCAGAAAGATTAATGTCTGGCGTAGATATTGGTTTGTTGGGTGTCAGGGTTGTGTCTACAAGGATTGGTGTCTGGCGTAGATATTGGTTTGTTGGGTGTCAGGGTTGTGTTCAGAAGGTTTAATGTCTGACGTAGAAATGGTTTGTTGGGTGTCAGGGTTGTGTCGAGAAGGATTGATGTCTGACGTAGATATTGGTTTGTTGGGTGTCAGGGTTGTGTCCAAAAGGATTGATGTCTGACGTAGATATTGGTTTGTAGGGTGTCAGGGTTGTGTCTACAAGGATTGATGTCTGGCGTAGATATTGGTTTGTTGGGTGTCAGGGTTGTGTCCAGAAGGTGTGGTGTCTGGCGTAGATATTGGTTTGTTGGGTGTCAGGGTTGTGTCCAGAAAGATTAATGTCTGGCGTAGATATTGGTTTGTTGGGTGTCAGGGTTGTGTCTACAAGGATTGGTGTCTGGCGTAGATATTGGTTTGTTGGGTGTCAGGGTTGTGTCCAGAAGGTTTGGTGTCTGGCGTAGATATTGGTTTGTTGGGTGTCAGGGTTGTGTCTACAAGGATTGATGTCTGACGTAGATTTTGGTTTGTTGGGTGTCAGGGTTGTGTCCAGAAGGATTGATGTCTGACGTAGATATTGGTTTGTAGGGTGTCAGGGTTGTGTCTACAAGGATTAATGTCTGACGTAGATGTTGGTTTGTTGGGTGTCAGGGTTGTGTCTACAAGGATTGATGTCTGACGTAGAAATGGTTTGTTGGGTGTCAGGGTTGTGTCGAGAAGGATTGATGTCTGACGTAGATATTGGTTTGTTGGGTGTCAGGGTTGTGTCCAGAAGGATTGATGTCTGACGTAGATATTGGTTGGTTGGGTGTCAGGGTTGTGTCTACAAGGATTGATGTCTGACGTAGATATTGGTTTGTTGGGTGTCAGGGTTGTGTCTACAAGGATTGATGTCTGACGTAGATATTGGTTTGTTGGGTGTCAGGGTTGTGTCCAGAAGGATTGATGTCTGACGTAGATATTGGTTTGTTGGGTGTCAGGGTTGTGTCTACAAGGATTGGTGTCTGACGTAGATATTGGTTTGTTTGGTGTCACGGTTGTGTCTACAAGGATTGATGTCTGACGTAGATATTGGTTTGTTGGGTGTCAGGGTTGTGTCTACAAGGATTGATGTCTGACGTAGATATTGGTTTGTTGGGTGTCAGGGTTGTGTCCAGAAGGATTGATGTCTGACGTAGATATTTGTTTGTTGGGTGTCAGGGTTGTGTCTACAAGGATTGGTGTCTGACGTAGATATTGGTTTGTTGGGTGTCAGGGTTGTGTCTACAAGGATTGATGTCTGACGTAGATATTGGTTTGTTGGGTGTCAGGGTTGTGTCTACAAGGATTGATGTCTGACGTTGATATTGGTTTGTTGGGTGTCAGGGTTGTGTCTACAAGGATTGATGTCTGACGTAGATATTGGTTTGTTGGGTGTCAGGGTTGTGTCCAGAAGGATTGATGTCTGACGTAGATATTGGTTTGTTGGGTGTCAGGGTTGTGTCTACAAGGATTGGTGTCTGACGTAGTTATTGGTTTGTTGGGTGTCAGGGTTGTGTCTACAAGGATTGGTGTCTGGCGTAGATATTGGTTTGTTGGGTGTCAGGGTTGTGTCTGCAAGGATTGATGTCTGGCGTAGATATTTTGTTTGTTGGGTGTCAGGGTTGTGTCTACAAGGATTGGTGTCTGACGTAGATATTGGTTTGTTGGGTGTCAGAGTTGTGTCCAGAAAAATTGGCTGACGTAGATATTGGTTTGTTGGGTGTCAGAGTTGTGTCCAGAACAATTGGCTGGCGTAGATATTGGTTTGTTGGGTGTCAGAGTTGTGTCCAGAAAAATTGGCTGGCGTAGATATTGGTTTGTTGGGTGTCAGAGTTGTGTCCAGAAAAATTGGCTGGCGTAGATATTGGTTTGTTGGGTGTCAGAGTTGTGTCCAGAACAATTGGCTGGCGTAGATATTGGTTTGTTGGGTGTCAGAGTTGTGTCCAGAAAAATTGGCTGGCGTAGATATTGGTTTGTAGGGTGTCAGGGTTGTGTCTACAAGGATTTGTGTCTGGCGTAGATATTGGTTTGTTGGGTGTCAAGGTTGTGTCTAGAAGGTTTGGTGTCTGGCGTAGATATTGGTTTGTTGGGTGTCAAGGTTGTGTCTAGAAGGTTTGGTGTCTGGCGTAGATATTGGTTTGTTGGGCGTCAGGGTTGCAATAGTGCAACCTTCCCAACATCGAAGACCATGCAAATGACATGCATATTGAGCTGGTGACGTCATTATGTTGGTTGTAGAATAACCATAATTCATGCTCGAAACATACAAACACCTTGGAGTTGTTTTCAACAGGAGCAGATTTTCTTCCGTTACTGCACAGTGGCCATGATACAAGGGAGATCACTCTAATGCAGCAGAGTAACTCCGTCCAAAGGGCAGTAACTCGAACAGTAGTTGTATCAACAGACTACAGTCGAGTAGGGGTGTTGTGTGAGTATAGGCATGGAGTTAGATAGAGGGGGTGTCTCCAAATTTAGCTCACTTGTTTCATGCACTCTGTTACTCTGTTTTTACACCCCCGGTATAGGGGTGTGTATAGGATTCGGTCCATGTGTTTGTTTGTTTGTGTTCGCATATAGATCTCAAGAATGAACGGACCGATCGTCACCAAACTTGGTGAACAGGTTCTATACATTCCTGAGACGGTCCTTACAAACATTGGGACCAGTCAAACACACGGTTAGGGAGTTATTGGTGGATTAAAATTATACAAGGACTTATAGAGGGACATCTTAATGGTCAAAGGGAAATAACCATTCTCACTCAGTCACTGCCACCAACTGAGAAGGTTATTTCCCTTTGACGGGGGTGTTTTTCCTACCTCGGAGGAATTTCTTGTTTGTTACGCTTGCACTCTGTTACAGCTGTTTCTATTCATTTTGATTCTCGCACTCTGTTACAGCTGTTTCTATTCATTGTAATTCTCGCACTCTGTTACAGCTGTTTCTATTCATTGTAATTCTCGCACTCTGTTACAGCTGTTTCTATTCATTTTAATTCTCGCACTCTGTTACAGCTGTTTCTATTCATTGTAATTCTCGCACTCTGTTACAGCTGTTTCTATTCATTGTAATTCTCGCACTCTGTTACAGCTGTTTCTATTCATTGTAATTCTCGCACTCTGTTACAGCTGTTTCTATTCATTGTAATTCTCGCACTCTGTTACAGCTGTTTCTATTCATTGTAATTCTCGCACTCTGTTACAGCTGTTTCTATTCATTGTAATTCTCGCACTCTGTTACAGCTGTTTCTATTCATTGTAATTCTCGCACTCTGTTACAGCTGTTTCTATTCATTGTAATTCTCGCACTCTGTTACAGCTGTTTCTATTCATTGTAATTCTCGCACTCTGTTACAGCTGTTTCTATTCATTGTAATTCTCGCACTCTGTTACAGCTGTTTCTATTCATTGTAATTCTCGCACTCTGTTACAGCTGTTTCTATTCATTGTAATTCTCGCACTCTGTTACAGCTGTTTCTATTCATTGTAATTCTCGCACTCTGTTACAGCTGTTTCTATTCATTGTAATTCTCGCACTCTGTTACAGCTGTTTCTATTCATTTTAATTCTCGCATTCTGTAACAACGTTTTCTAATGTATGTCTTTCCCACAGATTACCTTCATGCTGTCAGACTTCTCACACGCCGTCAACTTCTTCGTCTACTTTTTCTCCACCAAGAAGTTCAGGGATCGCTTCATCGATACCATCTGCTGCTGCCGTAACTGGCGGCGCCGTATCCAGCGTAACTCCCACGTGGGCCAATCACAGTTCTCGGAGACCGGAAGTGTCTACTTCACTTCCTCCACCAATGGCGGCGTCATCCCTCTTGGCCTGCGCAGTAACGGGCGTTACTAGTGACGTTATGGTTGAAATTTGAGACGTCACTGTGCTTTTGGCTGAGAGTCATTCCTCTTAGGCTTGCGCAGTAGCGGGCGTTACTTGTGACGTCATAGTTGAAAGGTGTGACCGGTAACCATGCTTATGACCGCGGTGTCATCCATCTGGGCCTGCGCAGTAGCAGGCGTTAGTAATGACGTCATGGTTGAAATTTGTGACGTAACTATGCTTACAACCGAGAGTCATCCCTCTGGGCTTGCGCAGTGGCAGGCGGTATTTGTGACGTCATGGTTGAAAGTTGTAACGTAACTGTGCTTATAACCGAGAGTCACACCTCTGGGCGTGCGCAATATTGGGCGTTACTAGTGAAAGTTGTGCGTCACTGTGCTTATGGCCGAGAAGCTCAAAGGCCAACATCGGCATGGCAGATAGATGTATCTCTATAGTTTCTCGTGCTGGCAACGCTAAATTTAGCTCTGTGGCCTTCTACTATATAACAAGGCTTGGTCTCCTGGAGACGGATGTTTGGCTTTGATTGGCCAGCAGCTAAACGAGAAAAACATGTTGAAAGCCGTGGCAGTGTGCTAATTAAAGATGTGTTGACTTTTCCCGGCTTTGTACAGCTTCACGACAATTTATGTTCAAGGAAATAGATTTTGTCAACTTTTGCGAACGGTTGGAAAAGTCCCGTTGAGAAACGGCGTTAGGAGTTGACCTCGGCGGCATGATCTGTACCGAGGACTGCATAGTGTATAGTAAGTATAACTTTTTAAATAGAAAAAGCTTGTATGTCATCTTTGGCGATGTCAGCAACAGCAATCTACAAATCACAACCGGCAATACGGCGTCATGTGGAAAATGGAAGGAACAGTTCTTACGAAACAAAACAAGATAGATTTCTCTCAGCATCGGAACGCACAGTTACTTGTTTTATCGATAGAGTAAGACAGTTTAAGCCCAAAACCGTGGCCAATGTTTATTGTAATCTTCACAGTGTCTTCTGATGGACTCTTTTTCTCGTTAATAGCGTTCCGTCTGATCTCTCACAAGTGCTAGAAGTCAGGTGTAACTGTCCAGTATGTATGTATGTATGTATGTATGTCGACTTCTCCAGCTGAAGACTGTGCGACAACGAGTCAAATTTACGCTATACGTCTCAGTTGTGTGTATCCGATTGAAGTACGTAGGCCGACTTGTGGAGTGAGCGAATCGATGATAGAAGCTACCGAATGGCAATACAAAATTGACACTGAGTTGTCACAAGAATGCTCGTACTGAAAATGAACTTTCTGAAGTCATTCTTCTTCTTCTTCTTCGTACGACGGTTGTGTCAGACTCGGAATCTGGAGGATGCCATGAACATGGACGTTCTTTCCAGGTCCTCCAGTGCTCCCCACATTTTGGTCCTCAGATCTGTCATTCAATCAATGGCCTAAAATAGATTAAATAAGAAAGGTAGGTTGTTGAAACGTTTGTTATTGACAAAACAATACATTCACAGATATTTCGACCCAACGGTCTTTTAACGTTGGGTCGAAATATCTGTGAATGTATTGTTTTGTCAATAACAAACGTTCCAACAACCTACCTTTCCTGTTTTGTGATTCTGGATTTTGGAACGTTGGCAGTCTCTTTGTTTTTGGATTTATGTTCTAAAATAGATGTTTAAATAAAATAGTGCGTGTGTCTGTAACTTTACACATAAACATAGAAACCAGTGCTGTTACATATGGCGTAAGATTGCAATCCACTACAGTGAATCAGCCCCTACACATCTTTGAAAACCAACATTCTTCTTCTGCGTTCGTGGGCTGAAACTCCCACGTACACTCGTGGTTTTTTTTGCACGAGTGGAATTTTACGTGTATGACCGTTTTTTACCCCGCCATTTAGGCAGCCATACGCCGTTTTCGGAGGAAGCATGCTGGGTATTTTCGTGTTTCTATAACCCACCGAACTCTGACATGGATTACAGGATCTTTTTCGTTGCGCACTTGGTCTTGTGCTTGCGTGTACACACGGGGGTGTTCGGACACCGAGGAGAGTCTGCACACAAAGTTGACTCTGAGAAATAAATCTCTCGCCGAACGTGGGGACGAACTCACGCTGACAGCGGCCAACTGGATACAAATCCAGCGCGCTACCGACAGAGCTACATCCCCGCCTGAAAACCAACATTATCTGCATCACTTTCATTGACGAAAGCCGGAGTTGTATGGTTTCCGTAGGTGCATTTTATTTCCTCAACCGGGAGTCGCTAGTTCACTTTCTATATATCCATAGCATGGTTCCAATGTCTGTGTCTGCGAAAAGCATTCGACTGACAAAGCCGACGCCATATCGTATAACTGTGGAAGACTTCTACATCTGATTTTGTGAGACAAATAAAACTATTTCGTACCAGCTTTCAACGTGCAAAGCTCAACGAGCAAGTGTTTATCGTCTCATCTATCGAATGGACGCCGAAAGGCAAACTTCACTCTCAACGTTGCCGAGTGTTTGACTAACAGGGGAGCCGGAGGAGCAATGATTGGAAGTGTCAAGTAAGGCCCCCGTCACACAGCTCTACGTACTTACAAAGACCATGCCGATCACTCCGATCTGAAGAAAAGTTATCAAATCGGGGCACATCGTCGTCAAAATCCAGCACATGGCAAATTGTAAAAAGAACTACATCACGACTGTACTGCGCCACGACCCGGCGACGCTTGTTTTGTGCAGTTCAAAAAATAAGTGTGGGAAGAGCGTGCAGTTTCCCGACCTAGCAGATCCCACCCCGACCAAACCACGCTCATGGAGATCCTCCCACGTTTAGCCCACGATTGGCCACGCTCTCGGACACTTTTCCATCGTAGTAGAAGGGGCGTCTATGTGTGAGTGGGGTTTAAAGTTCAATGATCCGTGCTTGGCCCAACAACTTGCGGTTCTCCTTCCGAGTGACAATTTCCGCGTCTAAAACCTGTGTGGAGTTACAGTTCTGAGCTTTTAAAAGGTGTCTTAAAAGACTCTTGCTCTTTGAACAGAACATGTTGAACAGAACATGTTGAACAGAACATGTTGAACAGAACATGTTGAACAGAACATGTTGAACAGAACATGTTGAACAGAACATGTTGAACAGAACATGTTGAACAGAACATGTTGAACAGAACATGTTGAACAGAACATGGCACGCGGATACCCATGAATGGGACTAGGATAGAATAAGCTTCATGGTATTTTGATTTTAAAGTTAATCACTGTTCTTCAAAACGAATATGATAAGGGGAGAGTCGTGGCTGAGACAGGGACAGAAGTAGCTTCGTGGTATTGCGATTTCAAAGTAAATCACCAAACACTCCTGTTATTTGAACAGAGCATGGCAAGTGGAGGCCTCACGGTTGGAGCAAGGGCAGATGTACAGAGTGAACCCACAAATGCCACACACATGTGCTAAGAACTTCTACATATGTTGAGCGAATTACTTTATAGTTGTTGTACACTAACGTCAGCGTATGCACGACCATTTCACAAAATGTTACGTTTCCTAGGTCAATTGGTCTGAATTAAATTGTCTTTCCAAAAATGTTCCACATTTGGTGATCGAGTCAACAGTAGGACGTTTGACAATACTCAACAACTCGTAGAACAGATGCAGAAGTTAATTGCAATTTTTATGGGTGGCATTTTGGGGGGTCCAGCTGTAGGTCCATGACAGTGTGATCTTATCAGCAAGTCATCAAAGACTATTGGTCTTTCTTAAGAACATGAAACTTTGAGGCTTCTGATTTGTGCATGGCAGATTGTACTAGATAAATGAAAACAAATCTTAATTACTAAATCATCAAAGACAAATGTTCTCTGAAAAGAAAACGGTAATGGAAATCTCATGGTTTGAGTAAGGCATACTTTACTGGAGAAAATTGAGATTTCACTGACACTTCATCAAAAACAATTGTTCAAAAAGGAACGTATTAAATGACGCGAGGATTTGTTTTTCTCTCGTCCTGGTGAAGGTGTGACGACAGTGCTACTAGCCACCACGTGACATGTGCATTTATTGTGATTGGACAAAATGTGATGTGTAGTATCATTCTGTGTCTTAGCTCTGTTTTCTTTGCTTCTTTTAACAATAAAATGTTTTGTGGTTGGGCGAACATGTCAGATAGTGTAATCAGGCATGGGAATTGTCCGCCGAAAGGCACATTTCCGCCGAAATGTTTTTTTGTTCCGCCGAAAAAATAAATGGGAGAGGCAAAAATTGTTTTGAAAACTGAATTTAATGGCAAATTTGGAGCTCAGATGACACCAAATTGCACAATTTGGTTTCTTTGGAGAAAACAAATGTTCGGGGGGGGGGGGGGGGGGGGGGGGCATGCCCCTGAACCCCCATACTAAGGCTAAGCGCTTCGCGCCGTCGACTTTGATATTACTTACAAATTTTCAGCCGTTTTTACTTTTTTCAATTCCCATGCCTGTGTAATACATGTATATGTTCGGTCTTGTTTGTGATGTGTTAATATGAAATGTGGTTTGGTGATTATGGACTCGTGTGTTTATTGATAGCCTTTGGGTTACCTGTTGTTGTGATTACGATCGTTTCCATGGGAAGAAATGTGTTTTAAAAAGACAACAGCGAAGTTTGTTGCTTTGTGTTTCGTTGGTGTTTGGTGTTATGTTTACACGCAGTTGGAAGTTGATCTGTCTGTCGTGTCTATGGTTGCGTTCGTCGTTGTGTTTGATTTGAAAATTCATCAAAGTATGTCAAATGTGTTTGGTAAAGAATATGCGTTCTTCACGCACGCACACACGCACGCATACATACACACGCAAACATAAGTGAGCGCGCGCACAAACACACACACACACACACACACACACACACACACACACACACACACACACACACACACACACACACAAAACACACGCACCTCAAACCCGACCCACTCTCTATTTATCATCCCCCCTCCCTCTCCCTCACCCCCCCCCCCCCCCCCCCCCACCCACCCTACACAAACACATTTTGTATTTAATCTATTCCTTCCTTTCATTATATCTGTGAAGATGTACTGACCCATGTGTCACAATGTTTCTGATCTCTTCTTGTTCCTTTCCCGTTTTTTCTCTTGCGCGTTTGGTTCGCCGGTGTAACACGAGAAAATTACTCCCACGAGATTTTTACTCCGGAGTAAACATTTCGTACGAAAAAGTTACTCCCTTTACGAAAAAAGCACTCCCCCATTTCACGAGAAAATGACTCCCCAAGACAGGTGAGTTCCGAGTAAACATTTCGTACAAAAATGTTACTCCCCTGACGAATAAATAACGAATAAATTACTTCACCCAAACACAAGCAATTTAACTTCCCATGCCAGGTGTACGAAATGTTTACTCCCTTGTCCCCTGTTAGTCTTGGTGGTGGAAGGGATGGAAGGAAGGTAGCGCGACATTCGTGTGCGCGAGATCACTTATTGGCATTATCCCTTCGCCCGCATCCCATTTTTGCGTACGAGATTTTTACTGGAAGTAATAACAAGTCGCGTAAGGCGAAAATACAATATTTAGTCAAGTAGCTGTCGAACTCACAGAATGAAACTGAACGCAATGCCATTTTTCAGCAAGACCGAATACTCGTAGCATCGTCAGTCCACCGCTCATGGCAAAGGCAGTGAAATTGACAAGAAGAGCGGGGTAGTAGTTGCGCTAAGAAGGATAGCACGCTTTTCTGTACCTGTCTTTGTTTTAACTTTCTGAGCGTGTTTTTAATCCAAACATATCATATCTATATGTTTTTGGAATCAGGAACCGACAAGGAATAAGATGAAAGTGTTTTTAAATTGATTTCGACAATTTAATTTTGATAATAATATTTATATATTTAATTTTCAGAGCTTGTTTTTAATCGGAATATAACATATGTATATGTTTTTGGAATCAGCAAATGATAGAGAATAAGATAAACGTAAATTTGGATCGTTTTATAAATTTTTATTTTTTTTTACAATTTTCAGATTTTTAATGACCAAAGTCATTAATTAATTTTTAAGCCACCAAGTTGAAATGCAATACCAAAGTCCGGGCTTCGTCGAAGATTACTTGACCAAAATTTCAACCAATTTGGTTGAAACATGAGGGCGTGACAGTGCCGCCTCAACTTTCACGAAAAGCCGGATATGACGTCATCAAAGACATTTATCAAAAACATGAAAAAAAATGTTCGGGGATTTCATACCCAGGAACTCTCATGTCAAATTTCATAAAGATCGGTCCAGTAGTTTAGTCTGAATCGCTCTACACACACACAGACACACACACACACACGCACATACACCACGACCCTCGTTTCGAATCCCCCTCGATGTTAAAATATTTAGTCAAAACTTGACTAAATATAAAAATGGGGAGTAAAAATTTCGTGGAGGGAGTAATTTTTTCGTGCCTTGGGGAGTTCTTTTCTCGTACGAAAAGTGTACTCGGAGTAAGAATTTCGTACGAAATATTTACTCCGGAGTAAAGTTTTCGTGGAGTAAAAATGTCGTGTTACACCGGCAGTAATTTGTATACTTATGTTTGCTAACAATTGCTTAATCTGAACGAAACTTATGACGTTTGGCTGTGACGTTTTACATGACGATTTTTTTCTTTTTTAATCAAGAATTTTACGTCATTGTTTGCTTACATTCATTTCACTGAAGAAGGGCGTGGCCCGAAAGTCTTTGAAACTTAGTGTTTACTGTGGGTTTTTTCTAATTAATTGCTTAATCTGTGGCATGTTTGGAGTTATTTCCTTTTCAGTATCATGCTTTGCATTTTTTTTAAATTAAACATGAAACTATACATAAGACAGAGAAAAGTGTGACATATACAGAGCTTACATGCCAGGACGAATTATACGGTTCTTTGTGTGGTCGTGGATGACTAGGCATTCTTATCTTATGAACATGTAGCACTGTGTGTGTGTGTGTGTGTGTGTGTGTGTGTGTGTGTGTGTGTGTGTGTGTGTGTGTGTGTGTGTGTTTGTGAGTGTGTGTGTGTTTGTGTGTGTGTGTGTCAGTGTGTGTGTGTTTGTGAGTGTGTGTGTGAATGTGTGTGAGTGTGTGTGAATGTGTGTGTGTGTGAATGTGAGTGTGTGTGTGTGAATGTGTGTGTGTGTGTGTGTGTGTGTGTGTGTGTGTTTGTGTGTGTGTGTGTGTGTGTTCGTGCTTGCGTGCGTGCGTGCCTGCGTGACTCTCTGTGGCTGTGTAAGTAAGTCTGTGCGTGTGTGTGTGTGTAAGTGAGGGTGTTCGCTTTTGCGCACGCACATCCGTGAGTAGTCCTATCTCTCTGCCTTTATGAGTGACTGTCTGTCCGTCTTTACGTCTGCTTGCCCGTCTATTTTCTCACTTTCTTTCTGTCTGTCTTTTTTCGCCATTGTGTTGTTGTTATTTTCTTTGTGTAGTTATTGATATTTCGTTCGAATTTTACAGCTTTTTTCTTTCTTTTCGTTTTAATATGCCTGAGGAAAAAACCCGTACCGTTTTAACCAGATAAGCACACTTCAACAGGGATACTTATTTTATTTGGATAATATTTCAGAAAAAAATTGCTCTGCAAGAACACATGAGAACTCTTAAGACAACATAGGTAATGTAAACACACATTTCCCTCGAATAATATACCAAGAAGCGACCTTAAAGGGAGACACTAAGAGTCCAGATAGAAAAAACAAAAATGTCAGTTGTCTCCCGTCAACTGCATTTTTGACTTGCCAACGAAATAAAAAGTTGCCTCCCTTTAACAGCTTACCAAGCTCTTCACCGATTGGGATAATCCAGATGTCTAACATACTATCTACTGTGATAGGCTTCTGGATAATCCTAATCTCTGTGTTTGGTGGGAACGAACAGTTTGATAAAGGATCCTACAAACTAATTGAAAAACAACAAGTGTACGATGATGCGGTGAAATCCTCGTAAAAGATAGCAGAATCTGAATGTAATACTTAAAGACTTTGAAGAAATGATTTGTGTTACTTATTTTCTTTGTTGTTGACGCAGCCTCTTGGCAGCTGTAAGACAGTAGACTGTGCGACACAAATATGATAGGTGTGGGGTGTGTTGTATGTGTGTGTGTGTGTGTGTTTTGTGTGTGTCTGTATGTGTGTGTGTGGGTGGATGGGTGGGTTGCGCGCATGTGTGTGTGTGTGTTTGTGTGTGTGTGTGTGTGTGTGTGTGTGTGTGTGTGTGTGTGTGTGTGTGTGAGAGTGCGTGCGTGTGTGTGTGTGTCAGTGTATGTTTGTGCGTGCGTGTGTGCATGCGTGCGCGCGTGCGTGCGTGCCTGAGTGTATGTCTGTATGTCTGTTTGTCTGTCTGTCTGTCTGTCTTTCTGTCTGTCTGTCTGTCTGTCTGTCTGTCTGTCCGTCCGTCATTCTGTCTGTCTGTCTGTCTGTGTCAATGAAGCCCATGCCTTTGGGTCTTTGTCCGTGTATGTGCCCCATTATGGTTAGCTTTATGTTTGGGGATGTTCGGAAATTGTTCTTGGAAGTAGGACTTATTGTGTCTGAAAAGTAATTTATTGTTAAATTAGATGCATCGAAAACTAGTTTCTGTTTGTTTGATTGCTTTTTTGTTTTTTGTTGTTGCTTTGTTGTACAAGACGATTGAAACTGTTCATGTGTACGATATTAAATAATCTGATTTTTGTGTGTGTACATTGCCATCGAGTGTGTATAATTATGTGTATGACCCCGTTTTGCTCAATGCTTGTGAATATGTTGTGAATGTAGCAGAGACTTGTATGAGACACAAAGATGTTTATTGTTTTAACGACAGACACTGGACTCACTGATTTTGCTCTTTGATTATTGTCAAATAATGAGTATGACTGTGTACGTCAATCTCTCACCTGGAAAAAAAACTAACCAAATAATAATGACTGGCATATGAAGTCTGCATAGGTACATTTTCGCTAAACCCAAGCTGCTGAACAAATCGAATACCACTTCACGTCTTAGTTGTTATTGTTCACAGTTATGTGCAACGGCTTTCTCTGCTTTAAATTATTACGACGGGCGAAGTGGCGCAGTGGTAAGACGTCGGCCTCCTAATCGGGAGGTCGAGAGTTCGAATCCCGGTCGCTGCCGCCTGGTGGGTTAAGAGTGGAGATTTTTCCGATCTCCCAGGTCAGCTTATGTGCAGACCTGCTTAGTGACTTAACCCCCTTCGTGTGCACACGCAAGCACAAGACCAAGTGCGCACGGACAAGATCCTGTAATCCATGTCGGAGTTCGGTGGGTTATGGAAACACAGAAATACCCAGCATGCCTACCCAACGAAAGCGGAGTGAAGCTGACTATGCTCTCAGAGAATAGTGTGGGGAACCCAAATGGGCAAACCAGCTCACACGTCACCAGAATGTCTGGAACGCTGAAGAAGAAGAAAGTATTACTTTTGATGCCTGTTTAGAATAAGAGTTGCCTCGCAGTCAAAAATATAGAGCGGGAGAGTCTAATTATGACAAAACAAAACGTTACGGTCAGTTCGACCCGGTGTAACACGAAATTTTTACTCCACGAAAATTTTACTCCGGAGTAAATATTTCGTACGAAATTCTTACTCCGAGTACACCTTTCGTACGAGAAAAGAACTCCCCAAGGCACGAAAAAATTACTCCCTCCACGAAATTTTTACTCCCCATTTTTTTTACTTCCAGTAAAAATATCGTACGCGAAAATGGAATGCGGGTGAAAGGATAATGCCAATATGTGATCTCGCACAAACGAATGTCGCGCTACCCTCCCTCCACCCCTTCCACCACCAAGACTAACAGGGGACAAGGGAGTAAAAATTTCGTACACCTGGCATGAGAAGTTAAATTGCTCGTGTTAGGGTGAAGTAATTTATTCGTTATTTATTCGTCAGGGGAGTAACATTTTAGTACGAAATGTTTACTCGGAATTCACCTGTCGTGGGGAGTAATTTTCTCGTGTAATGGGGGAGTACTTTTTTTTGTAAAGGGAGTAACATTTTCGTACGAATTTTTACTCCGGAGTAAAAATCTCGTGGGAGTAATTTTCTCGTGTTACACCGGCGGTCAGACAGAAAAGACGAACACTTATAATACAGACAATAAACTTAGCTGACAAATTGTCCCGAAGCTCGTTCGGAAGACACAGGCAAGACAATGTAAATGTATTAATGTTTTGTTTGTTTGTTTAAATTAATGTGACCGTTACGTTTTCTTTTTGTCATAATTAGACTCTCACAACATACACTTTTTGTCATAGTTAGACTCTCACAACATACACTTTTTGTCATAGTTAGACTCTCACAACATACACTTTTTGTCATAGTTAGACTCTCACAACATACACTTTTTGTCATAATTAGACTCTCACAACATACACTTTTTGTCATAATTAGACTCTCACAACATACACTTTTTGTCATAATTAGACTCTCACAACATACACTTTTTGTCATAATTAGACTCTCACAACATACACTTTTTGTCATAGTTAGACTCTCACAACATACACTTTTTGTCATAATTAGACTCTCACAACATACACTTTTTGTCATAGTTAGACTCTCACAACATACACTTTTTGTCATAATTAGACTCTCACAACATACACTTTTTGTCATAATTAGACTCTCACAACATACACTTTTTGTCATAATTAGACTCTCACAACATACACTTTTTGTCATAATTAGACTCTCACAACATACACTTTTTGTCATAATTAGACTCTCACAACATACACTTTTTGTCATAATTAGACTCTCACAACATACACTTTTTGTCATAGTTAGACTCTCACAACATACACTTTTTGTCATAATTAGACTCTCACAACATACACTTTTTGTCATAGTTAGACTCTCACAACATACACTTTTTGTCATAATTAGACTCTCACAACATACACTTTTTGTCATAGTTAGACTCTCACAACATACACTTTTTGTCATAATTAGACTCTCACAACATACACTTTTTGTCATAATTAGACTCTCACAACATACACTTTTTGTCATAGTTAGACTCTCACAACATACACTTTTTGTCATAGTTAGACTCTCACAACATACACTTTTTGTCATAATTAGACTCTCACAACATACACTTTTTGTCATAGTTAGACTCTCACAACATACACTTTTTGTCATAGTTAGACTCTCACAACATACACTTTTTGTCATAATTAGACTCTCACAACATACACTTTTTGTCATAGTTAGACTCTCACAACATACACTTTTTGTCATAGTTAGACTCTCACAACATACACTTTTTGTCATAGTTAGACTCTCACAACATACACTTTTTGTCATAGTTAGACTCTCACAACATACACTTTTTGTCATAGTTAGACTCTCACAACATACACTTTTTGTCATAATTAGACTCTCACAACATACACTTTTTGTCATAGTGAGACTCTCACAACATACACTTTTTGTCATAGTTAGACTCTCACAACATACACTTTTTGTCATAGTTAGACTCTCACAACATACACTTTTTGTCATAGTTAGACTCTCACAACATACACTTTTTGTCATAGTTAGACTCTCACAACATACACTTTTTGTCATAATTAGACTCTCACAACATACACTTTTTGTCATAGTTAGACTCTCACAACATACACTTTTTGTCATAATTAGACTCTCACAACATACACTTTTTGTCATAATTAGACTCTCACAACATACACTTTTTGTCATAGTTAGACTCTCACAACATACACTTTTTGTCATAATTAGACTCTCACAACATACACTTTTTGTCATAGTTAGACTCTCACAACATACACTTTTTGTCATAATTAGACTCTCACAACATACACTTTTTGTCATAATTAGACTCTCACAACATACACTTTTTGTCATAATTAGACTCTTACAACATACACTTTTTGTCATAGTTAGACTCTCACAACATACACTTTTTGTCATAATTAGACTCTCACAACATACACTTTTTGTCATAGTTAGACTCTCACAACATACACTTTTTGTCATAATTAGACTCTCACAACATACACTTTTTGTCATAATTAGACTCTCACAACATACACTTTTTGTCATAGTTAGACTCTCACAACATACACTTTTTGTCATAATTAGACTCTCACAACATACACTTTTTGTCATAGTTAGACTCTCACAACATACACTTTTTGTCATAATTAGACTCTCACAACATACACTTTTTGTCATAGTTAGACTCTCACAACATACACTTTTTGTCATAATTAGACTCTCACAACATACACTTTTTGTCATAGTTAGACTCTCACAACATACACTTTTTGTCATAATTAGACTCTCACAACATACACTTTTTGTCATAGTTAGACTCTCACAACATACACTTTTTGTCATAGTTAGACTCTCACAACATACACTTTTTGTCATAATTAGACTCTCACAACATACACTTTTTGTCATAGTTAGACTCTCACAACATACACTTTTTGTCATAGTTAGACTCTCACAACATACACTTTTTGTCATAGTTAGACTCTCACAACATACACTTTTTGTCATAATTAGACTCTCACAACATACACTTTTTGTCATAGTTAGACTCTCACAACATACACTTTTTGTCATAGTTAGACTCTCACAACATACACTTTTTGTCATAGTTAGACTCTCACAACATACACTTTTTGTCATAGTTAGACTCTCACAACATACACTTTTTGTCATAGTTAGACTCTCACAACATACACTTTTTGTCATAGTTAGACTCTCACAACATACACTTTTTGTCATAATTAGACTCTCACAACATACACTTTTTGTCATAGTTAGACTCTCACAACATACACTTTTTGTCATAATTAGACTCTCACAACATACACTTTTTGTCATAGTTAGACTCTCACAACATACACTTTTTGTCATAGTTAGACTCTCACAACATACACTTTTTGTCATAGTTAGACTCTCACAACATACACTTTTTGTCATAATTAGACTCTCACAACATACACTTTTTGTCATAGTTAGACTCTCACAACATACACTTTTTGTCATAATTAGACTCTCACAACATACACTTTTTGTCATAGTTAGACTCTCACAACATACACTTTTTGTCATAGTTAGACTCTCACAACATACACTTTTTGTCATAGTTAGACTCTCACAACATACACTTTTTGTCATAGTTAGACTCTCACAACATACACTTTTTGTCATAATTAGACTCTCACAACATACACTTTTTGTCATAATTAGACTCTCACAACATACACTTTTTGTCATAGTTAGACTCTCACAACATACACTTTTTGTCATAGTTAGACTCTCACAACATACACTTTTTGTCATAATTAGACTCTCACAACATACACTTTTTGTCATAGTTAGACTCTCACAACATACACTTTTTGTCATAATTAGACTCTCACAACATACACTTTTTGTCATAGTTAGACTCTCACAACATACACTTTTTGTCATAGTTAGACTCTCACAACATACACTTTTTGTCATAGTTAGACTCTCACAACATACACTTTTTGTCATAGTTAGACTCTCACAACATACACTTTTTGTCATAGTTAGACTCTCACAACATACACTTTTTGTCATAATTAGACTCTCACAACATACACTTTTTGTCATAGTTAGACTCTCACAACATACACTTTTTGTCATAATTAGACTCTCACAACATACACTTTTTGTCATAATTAGACTCTCACAACATACACTTTTTGTCATAGTTAGACTCTCACAACATACACTTTTTGTCATAATTAGACTCTCACAACATACACTTTTTGTCATAGTTAGACTCTCACAACATACACTTTTTGTCATAATTAGACTCTCACAACATACACTTTTTGTCATAATTAGACTCTCACAACATACACTTTTTGTCATAATTAGACTCTCACAACATACACTTTTTGTCATAGTTAGACTCTCACAACATACACTTTTTGTCATAATTAGACTCTCACAACATACACTTTTTGTCATAGTTAGACTCTCACAACATACACTTTTTGTCATAATTAGACTCTCACAACATACACTTTTTGTCATAATTAGACTCTCACAACATACACTTTTTGTCATAGTTAGACTCTCACAACATACACTTTTTGTCATAATTAGACTCTCACAACATACACTTTTTGTCATAATTAGACTCTCACAACATACACTTTTTGTCATAATTAGACTCTCACAACATACACTTTTTGTCATAGTTAGACTCTCACAACATACACTTTTTGTCATAGTTAGACTCTCACAACATACACTTTTTGTCATAATTAGACTCTCACAACATACACTTTTTGTCATAGTTAGACTCTCACAACATACACTTTTTGTCATAATTAGACTCTCACAACATACACTTTTTGTCATAGTTAGACTCTCACAACATACACTTTTTGTCATAATTAGACTCTCACAACATACACTTTTTGTCATAGTTAGACTCTCACAACATACACTTTTTGTCATAGTTAGACTCTCACAACATACACTTTTTGTCATAGTTAGACTCTCACAACATACACTTTTTGTCATAATTAGACTCTCACAACATACACTTTTTGTCATAATTAGACTCTCACAACATACACTTTTTGTCATAATTAGACTCTCACAACATACACTTTTTGTCATAATTAGACTCTCACAACATACACTTTTTGTCATAATTAGACTCTCACAACATACA
>NW_027129601.1:37500-60894 GCF_037325665.1 Littorina saxatilis | reverse complement strand
TGAAACATAATGTTACATCAAAGGGAATTTCACCCTTACCGGCGGAGATTGGGGAAAATCAAAGTAGCGCGATGGTATGACGGCTTACTAGCGCCAAAACTAAAAATTAGTAATTAACCCGTGAAAGTTACTAATTTTCACGAGAAAATTACAATTCTGACGGGAAAATTACTAATTTTCACGTGTTAATTACTAATTTTCTAGTGTTAATAACTAATTTTCAAGTGTTAATGTCTAATTTTCAGTTTTGGCTCGCTTCCTGACGGCTTACTAGTGCCAAAACTAAAAATTAGTAATTTTCACGCGTTAATTACTAATTTTCTTGTACCTCGTGACTGTGGGGGCTCAATGCGCATGCGCGACTGTTTCACCTGCCAGAGCAAAACATCCTTCGATTCGAAACTTTTCTGGTCCATAGTTCTTTAATTAGATGTGAATTAGCACTAAGAGCTGAGCGCATGTGTAGATAACCGTGACATACAACTGTCTGTCCGAAAACTTGTTGAATAACGAATTCTATCGAAAGATATTTGTGAAAGTGTGTGAGTCTCGATGAAGAGATCCGTCTGCTAGTCGTCGGACCTTTTGCACATGTCCGACCGGCCGCCATTTTTCCTCTCTCGGTTCGAACATTTTCGGATCGATTGTCCTTCCCTAATACACTTTTAAGCAAATGTATGAGTGTGGTAGTGGAAACAAATATGAAGTACAGCTGTCTGCCTGACAACTTGTCGAATAAGGAATTATATTGAAAGATATCTGTGAAAGTGTGAGACCACAGCCGATCAAAAGTCCGTCTGCTACGAACAGCTTCGTTTCGAAAGTTTTCAGGGTCGATTATTCTTTTCTAAGATACCCAAAACAACGTTTAGGATAGCGCTATTGCAGAAAACAGTGACACGCATCTTCCCGTCGAATTACTTGCTCGATAAGGCCTTCTATTAAAAGATATTTTAGAAATAGTATGAGAGTGATGTTTGCCGGGCGTTAAAGCCTCTCAGTGCGGACTCTTAAAATCCGACTACTGTGACCGAAAACGAGGCAAAAATGAAAATTAGTAATTAACACTGTTAATTACTAATTTTCACGTGAAAACGATAACCCTAGGTTTTGGCACAAGTAAGCCGTCATACGATGGTCCTACCGTCGCTATCTTTTCTGGCCGATGTCCAAGTCAATTTGAGGACTTGGCAGATCTCCAGACACTTTGCTTTGTCCCCCGAAAATATATTAATTGTCTCTCTGTTTTATGGACCGAGGCCTCCACATAAAAGCCGTACGTCTCCTATTTAAAAGAGAGCCAATAAAAGGGAGGTAAGCCCCTGTTGTACTATTTCCGATAAATTGCAGTCTTGTCGAAACATGATGCAGGCGCATGTTTGTGTAGCTCGAGCTTCGAATCTACCCAGCGACTTGAACAAACGAACAAAGGCCGACATCGTTTTGCAAGTTTAGACTTCAGTAAAGTCACGCTTTAAACCTCGTTCAGGCAGAAATAGAACTGAGGGAGGGGAACGAAGGTGAGAGAGAGAGAGAGAGAGAGAAAGAGAAAGAGAGAGAGAGAGAGAAAAAGAGAGAGAGTGAGAGAGGAGAGAGAGAGAAAGAGAGAGAAAGAGAGAGAGAGAGAGAGAGAGAGAGAGAGAGAGAGAGAGTGAGAGAGAGTGAGAGAGAGTGAGAGAGATAGAGAGAGAGAGAGAGAGAGAGGGGGGAGTGAGAGAGGAGAGAGAGAGAGAGAAGAGAGAGAGAGAGAAAGAGAGAGAGAGTGAGAGAAGGAGAGAGAGAGAGAGAGAGAGAGAAAGAGAGAAAGAGAGAGAGAGGAGAGAGAGAGAGTGAGAGAGAGAGAGAGGAGAGAGAGAGAAGAGAGAGAGAGGAGAGAGAGAGAGAGAGAGAAAGAGAGAGAGAGGAGAGAGAGAGAGAAGAGAGAAGAGAGAGAGAGAGTGAGAGAGGAGAGAGAGAGAGAGGAGAGAGAGAGAGAGTGAGAGAGGAGAGAGAGAGAGTGAGAGAGGAGAGAGAGAGAGAAAGAGACTGAGAGAGGAGAGAGAGAGAGAGAGAGAGAGAGAGAGAGAGAGAGAGAGAGAGAGAGAGAGAGAGAGAGAGAGAGAGAGGGGGGATTCACTTGCGTACCTCTGACTGGCTATCATCCAGAATAATAATTATTTGCAAAATATGCATTGGGTGACTATCAACAGGCTTTCAACACGTGTTTCATTTAGTAAGTTTGCATGGGTCTGTTTTAATGATTTGTTTTGTTTGTTTTTGTTGTCAGAAGATAGGGTTAACGGTCGGCGGCAGTGTAGTAGAACATTTCTTTGCGCCACTGGTTAATATTTCAGTCATACAGACAGAGGCCAAGTGTGTTGCTAACATTGCTTTATTTTAAACGGGCACGCTGCATTTGTAGCGTCTTCCGGCCAAATAGAAATAAAGGACATGCAGTAGTGAATAATTTATCTCAATTAACACGCAGTGGGTGTCTAAAAACTGATTCAGACTACTTTTTCTGCAAGTGAATCATTTGGATTTTGTTTAACAGTAGATATACTCAATCTTCAATGTTTCGTTTGTTTGTTTGTTTCTGCTCGAATATGTCTAGATCTTCTTGTTCCTGTCTTCTACCCTTAAAACATTAGCAAAGATTACATTTGTTTCTTTCGGTCGAATTAAGTACGGTCGGATCTAATTATTCTCAAAGACTTTATTCATTGATTATTTTTCTCACATCCTTTGATCACAGAGTCTGACAGTACCACCGCTTTCACAAAACTTTCACATTAACCACTGTCCTTCCTAAAGTGTAACCATGAAAACTAATCACACACAACTGACCTCTCTCTCTCTCTCTCTCTCTCTCTCTCTCTCTCTCTCTCTCTCTCTCTCTCTCTCTCTCTCTCTCTCTCTCTCTCTCTTCGCCCGTTGCGCGCTGTAAGCCCGGTTTCCCCTTCTTACAACAACATGCTGTTAATCGAAATCTTTTTCACGCTCCTCAGATAATTTCAAAGTCCACAGCCAGTCGCAATGTTCTAGCCCTCACTGTTAGTTTGTCTAAAGTTGACAAAAGTACACAATTGCGTGTCAAGACATTGTCTGCACTGGAGTTGGTTACCCAATGACCATTCTGAAAACTGTCATGGTGGCCATGATTACAACATTCAGGGCGAACATCCACCAAACCTGTTACTGCATTTTACAAAGCTGCACACACAAAAACTGGCTGTTTGCTTGTAACAATGTTTAGCTTGTCATTTATTTTTTGCGAGCTATAGCTCTTGACTACTATAGCAAACATCCGCCAAAGCTGTAGTCGCATATCACAAAACTCCACAAAATAACGGGCTGTTTGCTTGTAACAAAGTTGAGCTTGTCACTTATTTTTGCGAGCTACAGCTCTAGACCACTAGTTGTAGCGATAGTTTCTTCACGCGTCAGCAGGTCGTGGAGTCGAGCAGTCAAACGCGATGTTTCAATCTGTCAAACTTCTGAAAAACTACCCGTTCACGTTGTTTCTTTTCCTATTTTGTTCGATTTTTGACGTCCGCTTCAAGATCTTAAATGCCATGTTTCATTCTTGTCAAACTGTTTTCCTTCGCATTGTTTTTTTGTCCATTTGTACATTGTTTTCTCGTTTTCTTTTTTTGTGTTAATTTGTACATTGTTTTCTCGTTTTCTTGTACGTCTGATTTAGCTGATTAGCTAAAGATAACTTTAAACGGAGTGTAGTGTTACACTGTGCTGTCTGAGGTTTCCTTTTTACATTTGGTCAAGTTTTGACTAAATGTTATAACATAGACGGGGAATCGAGACGAGGGTGGTGATGTATGCATGTGTGTGTATGTGTGTATGTCTGTGCGTGTAGAACGATTCCGAGAAAACTACTGAACCGATCTTCATGAAACTTCACATGAGAGTTCCTGGGTATGACATTCCCAGTTTTTTCTCCTCATTTTTTCGATAAATATCTTTGATGACGTCATATCCGGATTTGAGTGAAAGTTAAGGCCGCACTGTCACGCCCTCATTTTTCAACCAAATAGATTGACATTTTGGTCAAGCAATCTTCGACAAAGTAAGAACTACGGTCGCGTGCTTTGCGTGCTTCGCGGAGACGAGCGTGACCCGCCCCGGTCTTCGGGTTAGCCGAGACTATCTAAAGGTAGTCTCGGCGATGACTGTCTTTTTGGTTATTGATCTTTATAATTTGATAACGACTGACTAAATGTTTTTATATCGCTTCACGCGACTTATTTTCTTTTTCGACTGGTGTAGCAGGCTTTTAAAATCGAATGAACAAAAAACGAACAACAACAACAACATCAACAACAACATCAACCACCACCGCCAATATGATTCAAAATCAATGTTATTTTATGATAACTTTCGGAAGTTTGAACAAGCGTTTGTTTTAATTTTTAGCGAACAATTTCGGGCACAAGTCAGTCTTTCTTTTAAAGAGCTCAGCTCGCCCAAACTTGACTCTTTCTCTTCGTTTCTCTTTCCGTTTTTTCATTTTTTTTTTAAATGTTGTTATTCAAACTATAAATTGTTCACTGCGGGGGGTCAAGTTGTCTCAGTATTCTCACGGCTATCAAAAAGCACTTTGACGTGCAATCTGTAAAAACTCCTCCGAATCGCCGTGACATTGCCCTTATTTTCACTTCAGCACGCACATTCACACTAACAAGCACTTGCTTGTATTCTGCACTCTGCTGGATTTTTTGCGGGGGTGGGTGTAGGGGAGAAGGGGTGAGGGGGAGGGGGTGATTGGTGGAAAGGAGGTGATAGGCACGTTTACTGTACGCCGACAAAAGGGGGGGGGGGGTTGGGAGGAGGGGTCGATGAGAGAGAGAGAGAGAGACAGAGAGACAGAGAAAGACAGAAAGAGATAGACAGAGACAGAGACAGACAGAGGGGGGGGGGGGGAGGCAGAGAGAGAGACAGAGAGAGACAGGGAGAGACAGAGACAGAGTGAACAGACAAGCAGACAGACGGTCAGACATACAGATAGACAGACAGACAGCTAGGGACAGTGAGATAGGGAGTCAGAGAAAGACAGAGAAAAGACAAACAGACAGACAGACAGCTAGGGACAGTGAGATAGGGAGTCAGAGAAAGACAGAGAAAAGACAAACAGACAAACAGAAGCGGAAAAAGTAATCATTCAAGTGCCGCCAAACGTTCGTGAATCTATAGGGAAAGCTTTCTGCTGCTTCGATCTGGACAAAATTGTTGACGAGCGAGCAAGCAGACTATTTATGATAATGAAATCTGTCATTGATTTACACGTATTTTAAAAAATATCTTCGAAGTGGAACAGGCATGTACACGTATTGTGAAATCCGAGCTGTACCTTGAACATTTAGGAACGACTTCCATACAAATACTACTCCGAGGAGGTCTGGTTTGGCTCGAATAATTCATTAAAGGCATGATTCTAGAAGACGCCATAACAAACATTGTTATTGAAAGTTTTGTGATAAGAGTTGTTTGGTTGTCCTGAACTTATTATGTCAATTTTATTTATTTTATTTTATTTTACCTTGGAGTGGGCAGGAGAGGGCCGTGGTTGAATAAGGGGTTCTTGGAAGTTTGCAAAACTATACCACCCCCCGGGCCGGGTTGGAGGTGGATCGAGAGGGGGAAAAGGGGGGTGGGGTTGATAACAGAGAGAGAGAGAGAGAGAGAGAGAGAGAGAGAGAGAGAGAGAGAGAGAGAGAGAATTGAATTGAATTGTACTTTATTTAACAAGAGACACAGAGAGAGAGAGAGAGAGAGAGAGAGAGAGAGAGAGAGAGAGAGAGAGAGAGAGAGAGAGAGACAGAGAGACAGAGAGACAGAGAAACAGAGAAACAGAGAGAGACAGAGACAGAGAAACAGAGAGAGACAGAGACAGACAGAGACCAAGAGAGACACAGAGAGACGTAGTGCTCGGGGGGGGGGGGGGGGGGGGGGAGAGGGGCAGAGTGTTTGCAAAACTATACCGTACCACCCCCGGGGCGGGTTGGAGGTGGAGTGGAGGAAGGGGGGGGTACCAACCAAGCAAAAGGAGTAGTTTCAGTGGGGGGGGGGGGGGGGGGGGGGCAATGGCTCTGTCAGCTAAAGAGTGTGACATGAAGTCAAAGTGATAAAACTGGCCTGCACTTCGTGCCTGTAGGGGCACAAATTAGCCAAACCCAACCGCTCAAATACTTCAACCGATAAAGTCAAGAGTGGTGATAACCAGGGAAAGATGAATGTTGATTTAAACACAACAGCCAAGTTTGGTCAAAGTCGATGGCCGTAGAGGAGATGAGAGGGGCTGGCATTGGGGGATGGGGTACGGTAGAGGTTGAGGTTGTAAAAAAGGAGGGTGGGGTGGGGGGGGGGGGGGGGGGGGTGGGGGATTTAGGGGCAAGCAGAGACCTGAGATGCACGAGAAAGTTACCAACCGGGTTGCAGTCAGCCGCCTTTTTAGGTTGGTTGAAATTGAGATTTATTGTGATTCAGACCCCGCGGTTTGTTCTCTCCTGCGGCATTTTACAGGCATTGACCTAGACATACTTTGTTTTTCAATGCTGGTTATGTACTTCAACTAATATCGTTACCACGAGTATGCCTTTTGTGATGAATATGCGTTTAATGAAGGGTATTGTGGTTTATGATGAGTGCCAGGAATGGAAGAAACAGCCTGACTGCTTTGTGTGTGATAAGTGGGGAATTTGTGCTGAATCCATTTTATAAGCGACTCCAATGACAATCTGCAAAATCAATTCATCAAAAATATAAAATAATAAAACTCCTACTGTGCACGAGAAGCGATCAAGCTGTTGGTATTTGCCATTGGACGGACACGGGTCCACTTATTGTACATACTAATTAGAAACGGTATCCGTGTTCTAGCCTTGTTTCACCACTGTGGTATGCAAACGACCTCAGCCGGCCATTCAGCCTGAGAAGTGCAGGTGGCTGATGACACCTAAAAGACGCACACACGGACTGGGTTGCGCGAAACTTGAAGCAGCAAACCGGGAGGGAGTGAACCAAATTTCAAAACAATGAGATTATAAAGCAATACAAATTAAATCAAATAATATTTAAAAATTGATGGCGTACCGCGGGAAAGATTGTATCTTTAAACTTGTAGTCAGAGCATGATGACCACGCCTTGGTTCTTACCTCGACTTGACCCTTCATCTTTGCTTGACCACAAAATTCAAGACGCGGCGAGTCGCCCCCCATAGAAATGTCCCTGCTACTAATTTCCTGTCAAATATTTTACGAGACTGCGTTAATGTCCAGGCAAAATGTCCCTTTGACGGGCTCACATCAAAGGGAGCTAACGCGTGCCATGCCTTTGTCCACCTTAGTGGTGTCCCCTGAGGTTGACAGGGGTCAAGACGTGACCCGCGTGTCAAGGGTCAAGAGATTATATTTGCCGTCTCGTGTCCCCCACGCGACTGGCGTGTGGAGAATAATGAAACAGACTACGGGGAATGGCGGGGGTTGAGGGACTTTAGTGTGTGTTCTCTTATACAGTAAAACCTCCCTTTATTAAGACCCCCCCCCCATTATAATTTATTAAGACTCCCTCCTTTTTAAGACCTTGTTTTCGCAGACGTTCTGCTCATAACCTCCGTAAAATTACCCCCATTTTAAGACTCCCTCCTTTTTAAGACCTGGTTTTCTCAGATTTGTTGAGGTCTGAAAAAGGGGGTTCCACTGTAAGATGTTTCTGTGTCTCTTTTCTCCTCTTTGCCATTCAGCTTTCCTGTCTTTACTATGTCTTCCTTGTGTGGTTTTTTTCTTCTCTTTCCCTGCTTTCTTCTTGTCGCCCTGTCTGTGTTGCATTCTGTTCTGGCTCCGACTTTCTTCTTGTCGCCCTGTCTGTGTTGCATTCTGTTCTGGCTCCGACTTTCTTCTTGTCGCCCTGTCTGTGTTGCATTCTGTTCTGGCTCCGACTTTCTTCTTGTCGCCCTGTCTGTGTTTTTTTGCATTCTGTTCTGGCTCCGACTTTCTTCTTGTCTCCCTGTCTGTGTTGCATTCTGTTCTGGCTCCGACTTTCTTGTTGTCTCCCTGTCTGTGTTGCATTCTGTTCTGGCTCCGACTTTCTTGTTGTCTCCCTGTCTGTACTGTGTTGTATTCTGTTCTGGCTCCGACTTTCTTCTTGTCGCCCTGTCTGTGTTGCATTCTGTTCTGGCTCCGACTTTCTTCTTGTCTCCCTGTCTGTGTTGCGTTCTGTTCTGGCTCCGACTTTCTTCTTGTCGCCCTGTCTGTGTTGCGTTCTGTTCTGGCTCCGACTTTCTTCTTGTCGCCCTGTCTGTGTTGCATTCTGTTCTGGCTCCGACTTTCTTCTTGTCTCCCTGTCTGTACTGTGTTGCATTCTGTTCTGGCTCCGACTTTCTTCTTGTCGCCCTGTCTGTGTTGCATTCTGTTCTGGCTCCGACTTTCTTCTTGTTTCCCTGTCTGTGTTGCATTCTGTTCTGGCTCCGACTTTCTTCTTGTCGCCCTGTCTGTGTTGCATTCTGTTCTGGCTCCGACTTTCTTCTTGTCGCCCTGTCTGTGTTGCATTCTGTTCTGGCTCCGACTTTCTTCTTGTCTTCCTGTCTGTACTGTGTTGCATTCTGTTCTGGCTCCGACTTTCTTCTTGTCGCCCTGTCTGTGTTGCATTCTGTTCTGGCTCCGACTTTCTTCTTGTCGCCCTGTCTGTTCTGTGTTGCATTCTGTTCTGGCTCCGACTTTCTTCTTGTCTTCCTGTCTGTGTTGCATTCTGTTCTGGCTCCGACTTTCTTCTTGTCTCCTTGTCTGTGTTGCATTCTGTTCTGGCTCCGACTTTCTTCTTGTCGCCCTGTCTGTGTTGCGTTCTGTTCTGGCTCCGACTTTCTTCTTGTCGCCCTGTCTGTGTTGCATTCTGTTCTGGCTCCCACTTTCTTCTTGTCGCCCTGTCTGTGTTGCATTCTGTTCTGGCTCCGACTTTCTGCTTGTCTCCCTGTCTGTGTTGCATTCTGTTCTGGCTCCGACTTTCTTCTGGTCTCCCTGTCTGTGTTGCATTCTGTTCTGGCTCCGACTTTCTTCTGGTCTCCCTGTCTGTGTTGCATTCTGTTCTGGCTCCGACTTTCTTCTTGTCTCCCTGTCTGTGTTGCATTTTGTTCTGGCTCCGACTTTCTTCTTGTCTCCCTGTCTGTGTTGCATTCTGTTCTGGCTCCGACTTTCTTCTTGTCTTCCTGTCTGTACTGTGTTGCATTCTGTTCTGGCTCCGACTTTCTTCTTGTCGCCCTGTCTGTGTTGCATTCTGTTCTGGCTCCGACTTTCTTCTTGTCGCCCTGTCTGTGTTGCATTCTGTTCTGGCTCCGACTTTCTTCTTGTCGCCCTGTCTGTACTGTGTTGCATTCTGTTCTGGCTCCGACTTTCTTCTTGTCTCCCTGTCTGTGTTGCATTCTGTTCTGGCTCCAACTTTCTTCTTGTCGCCCTGTCTGTACTGTGTTGCATTCTGTTCTGGCTCCGACTTTCTTCTTGTCTCCCTGTCTGTACTGTGTTGCGTTCTGTTCTGGCTCCGACTTTCTTCTTGTTTCCCTGTCTGTGTTGCATTCTGTTCTGGCTCCGACTTTCTTCTTGTCTCCCTGTCTGTGTTGCATTCTGTTCTGGCTCCGACTTTCTTCTTGTTTCCCTGTCTGTGTTGCATTCTGTTCTGGCTCCGACTTTCTTCTTGTCTCCCTGTCTGTACTGTGTTGCGTTCTGTTCTGGCTCCGACTTTCTTCTTGTCGCCCTGTCTGTACTGTGTTGCATTCTGTTCTGGCTCCGACTTTCTTCTTGTCTTCCTGTCTGTACTGTGTTGCATTCTGTTCTGGCTCCGACTTTCTTCTTGTCTTCCTGTCTGTACTGTGTTGCGTTTGTTTCTGGCTCCGACTTTCTTCTTGTCGCCCTGTCTGTGTTGCATTCTGTTCTGGCTCCGACTTTCTTCTTGTCTCCCTGTCTGTGTTGCATTCTGTTCTGGCTCCGACTTTCTTCTTGTCGCCCTGTCTGTGTTGCATTCTGTTCTGGCTCCGACTTTCTTCTTGTCTCCCTGTCTGTGTTGCATTCTGTTCTGGCTCCGACTTTCTTCTTGTCGCCCTGTCTGTGTTGCATTCTGTTCTGGCTCCGACTTTCTTCTTGTCGCCCTGTGTGTGTTGCGTTCTGTTCTGGCTCCGACTTTCTTCTTGTCGCCCTGTCTGTGTTGCGTTCTGTTCTGGCTCCGACTTTCTTCTTGTCGCCCTGTCTGTGTTGCATTCTGTTCTGGCTCCGACTTTCTTCTTGTCGCCCTGTCTGTGTTGCGTTCTGTTCTGGCTCCGACTTTCTTCTTGTCTCCATGTCTGTACTGTGTTGCATTCTGTTCTGGCTCCGACTTTCTTCTTGTCTTCCTGTCTGTACTGTGTTGCATTCTGTTCTGGCTCCGACTTTCTTCTTGTCTTCCTGTCTGTACTGTGTTGCGTTCTGTTCTGGCTCCGACTTTCTTCTTGTCTTCCTGTCTGTACTGTGTTGCATTCTGTTCTGGCTCCGACTTTCTTCTTGTCTTCCTGTCTGTACTGTGTTGCATTCTGTTCTGGCTCCGACTTTCTTCTTGTCTTCCTGTCTGTTCTGTGTTGCATTCTGTTCTGGCTCCGACTTTCTTCTTGTCTTCCTGTCTGTACTGTGTTGCATTCTGTTCTGGCTCCGACTTTCTTCTTGTCTTCCTGTCTGTACTGTGTTGCATTCTGTTCTGGCTCCGACTTTCTTCTTGTCGCCCTGTCTGTACTGTGTTGCGTTCTGTTCTGGCTCCGACTTTCTTCTTGTCTTCCTGTCTGTACTGTGTTGCATTCTGTTCTGGCTCCGACTTTCTTCTTGTCTTCCTGTCTGTACTGTGTTGCGTTCTGTTCTGGCTCCGACTTTCTTCTTGTCTTCCTGTCTGTACTGTGTTGCGTTCTGTTCTGGCTCCGACTTTCTTCTTGTCTTCCTGTCTGTCTGTGTTGCATTCTGTTCTGGCTCCGACTTTCTTCTTGTTTCCCTGTCTGTGTTGCATTCTGTTCTGGCTCCGACTTTCTTCTTGTCGCCCTGCCTGTACTGTGTTGCAATCTGTTCTGGCTCCGACTTTCTTCTTGTCGCCATGTCTGTGTTGCATTCTGTTCTGGCTCCGACTTTCTTCTTGTCTCCCTGTCTGTGTTGCATTCTGTTCTGGCTCCGACTTTCTTCTTGTCGCCCTGCCTGTACTGTGTTGCATTCTGTTCTGGCTCCGACTTTCTTGTTGTCTTCCTGTCTGAGTTGCATTCTGTTCTGGCTCCGACTTTCTTCTTGTCGCCCTGTCTGTACTGTGTTGCATTCTGTTCTGGCTCCGACTTTCTTCTTGTCGCCCTGTCTGTACTGTGTTGCATTCTGTTCTGGCTCCGACTTTCTTCTTGTCTCCCTGTCTGTACTGTGTTGCATTCTGTTCTGGCTCCGACTTTCTTCTTGTCGCCCTGTCTGAGTTGCATTCTGTTCTGGCTCCGACTTTCTTCTTGTCGCCCTGTCTGTGTTGCATTCTGTTCTGGCTCCGACTTTCTTCTTGTCGCCCTGTCTGTGTTGCATTCTGTTCTGGCTCCGACTTTCTTCTTGTCTCCCTGTCTGTACTGTGTTGCATTCTGTTCTGGCTCCGACTTTCTTCTTGTCGCCCTGCCTGTACTGCGTTGCATTCTGTTCTGGCTCCGACTTTCTTCTTGTCGCCCTGTCTGTGTTGCATTCTGTTCTGGCTCCGACTTTCTTCTTGTTTCCCTGTCTGTGTTGCATTCTGTTCTGGCTCCGACTTTCTTCTTGTCTTCCTGTCTGTACTGTGTTGCATTCTGTTCTGGCTCCAACTTTCTTCTTGTCTTCCTGTCTGTACTGTGTTGCATTCTGTTCTGGCTCCGACTTTCTTCTTGTTTCCCTGTCTGTGTTGCATTCTGTTCTGGCTCCGACTTTCTTCTTGTCTTCCTGTCTGTGTTGCATTCTGTTCTGGCTCCGACTTTCTTCTTGTCTTCCTGTCTGTACTGTGTTGCGTTCTGTTCTGGCTCCGACTTTCTTCTTGTCGCCCTGTCTGTACTGTGTTGCATTCTGTTCTGGCTCCGACTTTCTTCTTGTCGCCCTGTCTGTGTTGCATTCTGTTCTGGCTCCGACTTTCTTCTTGTCGCCCTGTCTGAGTTGCGTTCTGTTCTGGCTCCGACTTTCTTCTTGTCTTCCTGTCTGTGTTGCATTCTGTTCTGGCTCCGACTTTCTTCTTGTCGCCCTGTCTGTGTTGCATTCTGTTCTGGCTCCGACTTTCTTCTTGTCTTCCTGTCTGTACTGTGTTGCATTCTGTTCTGGCTCCGACTTTCTTCTTGTCTTCCTGTCTGTACTGTGTTGCATTCTGTTCTGGCTCCGACTTTCTTCTTGTCGCCCTGCCTGTGTTGCATTCTGTTCTGGCTCCGACTTTCTTCTTGTCTTCCTGTCTGTGTTGCATTCTGTTCTGGCTCCGACTTTCTTCTTGTCGCCCTGTCTGTACTGTGTTGCATTCTGTTCTGGCTCCGACTTTCTTCTTGTCTCCCTGTCTGTACTGTGTTGCATTCTGTTCTGGCTCCGACTTTCTTCTTGTCGCCCTGTCTGTGTTGCATTCTGTTCTGGCTCCGACTTTCTTCTTGTCGCCCTGTCTGAGTTGCATTCTGTTCTGGCTCCGACTGTCTTCTTGTCTCCCTGTGTTGCATTCTGTTCTGGCTCCGACTGTCTTCTTGTCTCCCTGTCTGTGTTGCATTCCGTTCTAGCTCCGACTTTCTTCTTGTCTCCCTGTGTTGCATTCTGTTATGGCTCCGACTGTCTTCTTGTCTCCCTGTCTGTGTTGCATTCTGTTCTGGCTCCGACTTTCTTCATTTGAACAAACGCGCTTGACATCCATCTGAGTCGCTCCTTCGATCCCCCACCCGTCTCAGAGAAACGACCCTCAAGCTACATGTAGGCCTACTATCGGCAGCCATAATGCTTGATTTGGTTTTTTTTCTCCCCGAGATGGTCACGAAAGATTTGACATAATCTTCATGTTTTTACTTTTAGTCTAGCAATGATTTGTTTTTAGTTGTTTTTGTTTTGTCTGTGTTTTTTTTATTTTTTATTTTTTTATTTTTTATTATATCGTTTGTGTGTGTCTCAATATTGATAGTTGTTGTTGTACTCTTTGATCTGACCCTATTGATTATACAGGTGGTTATTCTATTTTGTTGTAATTTTCTGGTCAGTTGATAGATTTTTGCTCAGTTTTGGCCATTGTTTGTTGTGCCTGCATGGCAACGCACACAGTGAGAATGCATGCGCGGGTACAACAGCCGAGGTAAACCTTTGAAACCTTCAAACTGTCTCGCTCTCTCTGTGTCACTCGCGCTCACCCCCTTTGCTCGCTCTCAAACGTTACAAAAGAAACTCCATACTGAAACACTGGACGTGTTTACATTCGTAACGACTTCATGAAGTCATTCATCTAATCTCGATGGACGGGCTTGACAGCAGAGACAATCGGCCCTGTCTCACTGTGTACATTTTACGCGGGTGTTCCTGACAATTTATACCCTGGGAAACTCGGGGTACGCTCACTCTGCGGGTAGATTTATTGACATGTCAGCCCGCCGAGAAGTATTAAGGCTCCGTTTGTCAGAGCCGCGACAGTGTAGCACCTTGAAATCTGCCTCGTAAATCTGACTTATGTACAGGTGTAGTAACACAATGCAACTCTGCTGCATGCAACTAATGTCTCAGAATAGTGAAAAAGTAGCACCTTGAAATCTGCCTCGTAAATCTGCCTTATGTAAAGGTGTAGCAACACAATGAAACTTTGCTGCATGCAACTAATGTCTCAGAATAGTGAAAAAGTAGCATCTTGAAATCTGCCTGGTAAATCTGACTTATGTACAGGTGTAGCAACACTATGCAACTTTGCTTCATGCAATCTCCCTTTCTCAGAATAGTGATAGTGTAGCACCTTGAAGTCTGACACTATTCAACTTCACTGCATGCGACTTAAAACTGACTCGTAAACCGACTAACGTAAAGGTTATAAGCACGAAAATGTAGCACCTTGAATTGGATGCGACCTCGTAAATCTGGCTATTAAATTAGCAAGGGGACAATTAAATTGTGCAACTTCATTGGGGAAAAATGACGAAAAATGCATGGTGTGTAGCGCCTTGAATTCTGCGCAGTAAATCTTACGAATGTAAAGGAGTATTTACATTGTGCAACTAAGCTGCAAGCAAATGACGGTAACTGATGGCTCTGTTTATCAGAGCAGCGAGACTGAGTCCCATCACCCTCAAATGCCCTTCACGCTCATATGAATCTGACTAATTTGAAGGAGTAGTTGCACCTCGCAACTTTGCTGCATCCAACTCACTCTGAAAATGACAATGACAATGACAATTCTTTATTTAAAGAGGCTATAATGCATCCAACTCCCAGTAATTTTGTGAGCCTTTCCTGAAACTACTGGGACCGTGCGTCACTGAACGGACAAGACGGATAGTCGCATGCAACATATTCGTACGACATGTGTGTACAACTGTAGTGAAAAGTTGCACGATGTAAATATACCCCTTCGCGATGCGTGTTTGTATTGCATGAGCTCCTCTGGTTCCATAGATTGACCTTCTATATAGTGTGCTGTATATAGTGTGCTGAACAGACAATGTCGTGCCTCCCATCAGAGGTCGTGGGAAATATGCAGTGAGACAGCAGTTTAACAATATTTCAAAGACTTTATTGTCTGCAAGAAATTGGGTGATGTGGAGAAGTTACAAGATGATTTGATGAAATATAGATTTTGGGGGGACTTTTTGTTCACAATATTCACAAAGCAATATACAATCCTTAGACAATAGTGGCGGTAACAATAACAACTTCTGAACGTAAAAAATAAAACAGGACAAAATAATACACACATTCTACATCAATAGAGATTTAACGTCCTTATTGGCAAAACTGCGGACGTTTAAGGACATGGTTTAATAATGGGTTTAATACAAGTTTTGTGTGTGTGTGTTTTGCATTCGTTGTAGCTGATAACGACTTTATATTTTACTGGTGTGTTTATTATTCACTTACGCTGTGGGTGATTTACTTATTCACAGGTCTTCGACTATTCCCAGAGCGAAGGCTTTCAACGACAGCTTTGCAACTGACATGTGTATATGAATATACATATTCTCAGTGTGTGTTTTTCGTATCAAAGACGAAACATATTCTTCCGAGTTGCAAAGAAGTGAAAAGAATCCGGCTTCGATTTCGTTTTAAGTTCACGCTGTGATTAGGCCAAAAAAAAAAGGTCTGTTTACGGTAACATAGGCCCAAAAAATAGGGTCGGTAGGTCGGGATTGTTTTTTTTTTTTTTTTTTTTTCTCCAAAAAACCATATTTTTACGTTATTTTGCCAAAAAAACAAGATTTTTTTTTCCCCAAATGCCAAAAAAAAGTCTAGGGTCGCGCGAAAAAACTAGGGTCGGTCGGGTTACCGTAAACAGACCTATTTTTTTTTGGCCTTAAGTCACAGCCATATGCTTGTCATTAAGATTATATTAGTTTAGGACAGTATTTATGATCGTTTCTTATAGTCACAATCAAGTTACCCTTAGAAACAAAACATACATCATTGCTGTACCTCTTTAGACTGTAATCTCTTGAAAGCTTATGGCTTATGGGCAGAATATACCTGCACAGTTTCAGCGGCACAGACGACGCACTGCCTATTATTTATGCCGCGATAGGGATTATGACGAGTACTTGGCCTGTTTTCCTTTCATATGCAACGTGTAGCGGGCTGGGATAATCTGCAGTGCGTCGTCGGTCCTGCTCCTCCTCCTCCTCCTCTGCGTTCGTGGGCTGAAACTCCCATTTTTTACCCCGCCATTTAGGCAGCCACACGCCGCTTTCGGGGGAAGCATGCTGGGTATTTTCGTGTTTCCATAACCCACCGAACTCTGACATGGATTACAGGATCTTTTCCGTGCGCACTTGGTCTTGTGGTTGCGTGTACACACGAAGGGGGATAAGTCACTAGCAGGTCTGCACACAAGTTGACCTGGGAGATCGGAAAAATCTCCACTCTTAACCCACCAGGCGGCCGCGGCCGGGATTCGAACCCTCGACCTTCCGATTACGAGGCCGACGTCTTACCACCCCGCCACAGCGCCCGTCGTCGGTCCTGCTGAAGTTACATATGTGAGCGGAGCCCCTTATTATAACTGACGACCGCAATGCTGTCAGCCTATCCGCGAAACATACAGTGGTTTAGTTGGTTTAGACTTCGTTTACTGACCAGGACCAACACACTACAAGGGGGACACACACACTTACTGCTTCAGACAATGTCAACACATTAAAACCAACTGCTGACAAAGGGAACATGGCACCTTGGTCTGCCCCGTCTAAGTTTCTGGAAATACCGGCACTCAAGAAATCGCTCCTTTTGCTGGTAAAAGGTTTTTCGCTTTCTTTCTTTTCTTTTTAATTCCAAACGAGAACCTTTTTCAGCCAAGCACTACACATGAAAGGGAAGGGCGACAACGACAGAAATATATCGCAGATCCGTCGTTTGTTTTCGACGCACGCCCTTCCGTCGGGCCAAACACGCGTTATGATTGGCTCCTCCTTGCCGAAAACGTGCCGTGACGCGTCTTTTGACAGGCGCTCGGCACGCGACATTCCATATATGGTATGTGGGAAAACCACGCCCCCTTGCCCGGCCGAATGCGGGGAAGTGTACATACCCGAAAATAGCCGAGTGGCTCTGTTGGGTGGGAATGGGATCGGTCGGGTGGAAGTCGTGTTGACGGTATGTTGTGAAAGGGGTGCCGGGTGGATTGTGGTGGTCCGTTGAAGGAACTGTGCGTGATACAGTACCTTCTAACACCTGTTGCATCTTACCTCAATGTTCGGTGTCTGGAATGAAGGGGATTGGCGTGAAGACGGTCTGATGAAGCTCCAGAAACAAGATACACGACTGGGGTTTACTGAGATAATTGTGTATCTTTGTGTATATACATTTTGTTGCTGTTTTTACGTTATTCATAGAAGCATGGCCCAGGTTTGAAACCTACATCATTCCTGCGAGAGAGAGAGAGAGAGAGAGAGAGAGAGAGAAAGAGAGAGAGAGATAGAGATAGATAGATAGAGAGAGAGATAGAGAGAGACAATGACAATGACAATGACAATGACAATGACAAATTCTTTATTTACGAGGGTAATGGCATAATCGAACAGGTGCTTTTTTACATCCAGCCCTCGCCCATGGGAGGGTTTAATCTAATGATAATACGTTTTAAAAATGTTGGAATATCAATTAAAGAAGTAATAAAAGTAAACGACAAACAAGCAAACGATTAACAGACTAAACAAACAAAAATATACATACAAACAAACATGACATATTATTGTCAAAGGTATAATGAAAACTGCTTCAAGCAACAACAAAACGTGTGAAACTTAGAGGGAAGAAAAAATCCGTGAAACTGAGAAGTCAATGAAGCAACTACGTTGCAAGTAATAGCATGTAGCATCGTTACATAAGTCATGTTATGAAATTAATTAGGTACATTTATCTACTGAAACGTGTAAAAGGTACAAATAAGGCATTAACAATATAAACATGTTCAGGCTAAGTGAGAACGAAATGTGCCATGTATAAGGAATGAGAAATATCTGTCTTTAAAAGTCTTGGCATTGACAGAATGTTTGAGACCGCTTGGAAGTAAATTCCAAAGATTAGTCCCCGAAAAGAGTAGGATGGACTTAAAAAGATATATACGAGGCCGAGGAGCATACATTTTTGTCGGGTCTCTTAAATTGTGGGAAGTGAATTGAGAAGAAAGAGGTGCAGGCGCTCTTCCAATTATGAGTTTATGCATCAAAACGCCTTTATTGTACATGAGTCTTGATTTAGGAGAAAGAATGTTTAAAAGTTTATAGTCTTCGTTGGAAACCGAGACTTGTAATAAAATAACTTTGATTGCTCTTTTATGTATACTAAATAATGGTTTCAGAGTTTTTGCACTCGCACAATCCCATAGTGTTGACGCATAATCAATGATCCATTGAATGTGAGCGTTAAAGAAAAGTTGCCTGCCATGCCTGTTCAAGAAGTGTTTTATTCTGGACAACAAGTAAAGCCTCTTGGAGAATACTTTACAAACTTCTGTAACGTGATCAGTCCACGATAAAACGTTATCAAGAATAACACCTAGAACTTTGTGTCTATTAACTTCTTCAACAATGTGATTATCAATCGTTAAAGGTGGAAGTTTAGAGAGAGAGAGAGAGAGAGAGAGAGAGAGAGAGAGAGAGAGAGAGAGAGAGAGAGAGAGAGAGAGAGAGAGAGAGAGAGAGAGAGAGAGAGAGAGAGAGAGAGAGAGAGAGAAACTGAAACTGAAACTGAAACTGAACTTTATTACCAAAGGATAGAGGTTTTAGGCAAAGCCTAATCTTACAACCTGTCCCTTATACAAACACTTAATACAGACGCACATAATATAGATAGTAAAATTGACAAGGTTATTGTTACTTACAGACGTACATAATGTAAATAGGAATAAGAAAAGGGTTATGGTTTTGTATACACATTCAAAAATGGGAAAAACAATATAGTTTGGAAATTGCAGCATAGTTGCAATAATGCATTGCATATAAACATCCAAAACAACTAATAACAAAAGGGAGAAAGAGAGAGAGAGAGAGAGAGAGAGAGAGAGAGAGAGAGAGAGAGAGAGAGAGAGAGAGAGACAGACAGACAGACAGACAGACAGACAGACACGCACACGCACACACACATACACGCACACACACACTAACACACACACACACACACACACACACACACACACACACACACACACACACACACACTCATACGCAGAGACATAGAGAGAGGAACTGAAACTGAAGCTGAAATGGAAATTTATTTTTCGAGGGTGACAGAATAGGCAATGCAAACATACTTTTTTTCATCCGGACCTCGCCCATTGAGGGGTAACTCAATAACAAGAAGAAATAAGTTAAGTTAACTACAGTTCAAATCATGTATATTATAGGCATTTCTTTCTCTCTCTAGCTCTATCTCTCTCTCTATTTCCCCCTCTCTCTCCCCCCCCCCCCCCCCTCTCTCTCTCTCTCTCTCTCTCTCTCTCTCTCTCTCTCTCTCTCTCTCTCTCTCTCTCTCTCTCCCGAAAAAAGCCTACATCCCAGAGGTCAAAGATCATTTAAAGGTTTGGAGAAAAGACAACACAAATATGCCAGTTATACCTTAAAATCAGTGTTCGTTTTAAGGTTATTCGATTTTACGCAATGCCGTCTTCATAGACGGCGATTCTCGTTGCACCGCGTCTCCTTTCTTTCTTCTAACATTTAATCCCATGAAAACATTGAAACTTATAATCATACAGTTTGCAATAATCCCAAAACAGCTCGACTGCATGCTAACGTTCCAAAATTCAGAATCAAAAAACAAATTGCCGGTATCTTGCATGCGAGATTCATCGACGATTTTAAAATAAGTTCATTATTTGTACCATTAGTGTCCGTCCGTCTGTCTACTTAAAAGACACTGAGTCGACGTACTGTAAATGTAACGTTTTGTATTGTCAATAATTAAACGTTGCAATAACATCATAGTACAATTTTTGTTCAAAAAAAATGTTTATATACAGTTTGCTTTTAATTTTAAATTCGTTTTTAAAATTCCGCCTAGTTTCGCCTACTATAGGCGCATGCACCCCCGACAGCTACGGAAAGAACACGACTGACATTGAAGACTCGTGACTCAAAAGCTGAAGAGAGACTGGTTCCATTAAACGCATTTATTTGATAAATTATTATGATACTAGTTGAGTCATGATAATTTTTTCGAGAAAATCATTGCAGGTGCGTTTTAACTGTGGCCGCTACAGCTACAGTCCGTTAGACGTCTTATACTCAAATTCGCAAGAAAACTTCCCCCTTCGGGTCGCATCTATCTATATATATATACGACTAGTGTCTGTGTGTCTGTGTGTCTGTGTGTCTGTGTGTCTGTGTATCTGTCTGTGCGCGATGCACGGCCAAAGTTCTCGATGGATCTGCTTCAAATTTGGTGGGCATATTCAGGTAGACCCGGGACACGACACAACCTGGTCGATATTTCAACACGTGCTCTCAGCGCGCAGCGCGGAACCGATTTTGGTTCCAACTCAGCTATTTTGGTTCCACCTCAGCTACCCGGGCCCCCATACCGACACACCATAGCCGCTACACCACATCACAACGCCAAAGTTCTCGGTGGATCTTTTTCAAATTTGGACACCGTATTCAGCTACACCCCGGACACAATATCATCGATGAGATATTTCAACACGTGCTCTCAGCGCGCAGCGCTGAACTCATTTTCGTTTTTGTGTTCATTTCACCATTATAAGTAACTCTTCCTTATCTTCTCCAGTGTTTGGCGTTTATCTCCCTTCCTTCGTGTGGCTTTCCCGTTCAGTTCTAAGTTACTATTACTATTTTTAGAATGTCACTGCGCTGTCCACTGCGCTGTCCACAACGCTTCCCTTGCACCCGTAAGTTGTTCTTACTGTCAAAGTGAAAAGGTCAAATCAATTTATAGCCACGCGAAAAATACACTCTCACCTATCTCTATATATTTATAGATACAGATATGCATATATATATATACGGCTTCTCTGTGTGTGTGGGTGTTTGTGTGTGTGTGTGGGCAAAAACCTGTGTATTGTAGAGTTCTGTTTGTGATGTGGTCTAGCGGCTTTTGTCTGTCTGTATGTTCTGGCATGTGAGAAGCCACAGCAGATAATATAGGGCCAAGAAATAAGCTCTAAAATTCTCAATCCCGTTTGACAGGACTTCGCCTTCAAAGGTGATTGTGGTGAACCGCCACGCTGTCTGGCTCTGTCTCGCGCCGTTCACCCCAAATTCCCGTTTCTGAGTAACTATTTTTAGAATGTCACTGCGCTGTCCAGAACGCTTCCCTTGCACCCGTAAGTTGTTCTTACTGTCAAAGTGAAAAGGTCGAATCAATTTATAGCCACGCGAAAAATACACTCTCACCTATCTCTATATATTTATAGATATAGATATACATATATATATATATATATATACGGCTTCTCTGTGTGTGTGTTTGTGTGTGTGTGTGTGGGCAAAAACCTGTGGATTGTAGAGTTCTGTTTGTGATGGGGGTCTAGCGGCTTTTGTCTGTCTGTATGTTCTGGCATTTGAGAAGCCACAACAGATAATATAGGGCTAAGAAATAAGCTCTAAAATTCCCAATCCCGTTTGACAGGACTTCGCCTGCAGAGGTGATTGTGATGAACCGCCACGCTGTCTGTCTCTGTCTCGCGATTCACCCCGGCGAAGCCGGGTATTCCTCTAGTAAGTTAATACACCGTGAGAATCACAAACAAATGATGCAACACGCTATTTTCTTTATTTGGTGTTTAACGTCGTTTTCAACCACGAAGATTATATCGTGACGGGGCAACACGCTATCTTTCTTTCTTTATTTGGTGTTTAACGTCGTTTTCAACCACGAAGGTTATATCGCGACGGGGAAAGGGGGAGATGGGATAGAGCCACTTGTCAATTGTTTCTTGTTCACAAAAGCACTAATAAAAAATTTGCTCCAGGGGCTTGCAACGTAGTACAATATATTACCTTACTGGGAGAATGCAAGTTTCCAGTACAAAGGACTTAACATTTCTTACATACTGCTTGACTAAAATCTTTACAAACATTGACTATATTCTATACAAGAAACACTTAACAAGGGTAAAAGGAGAAACAGAATCCGTTAGTCGCCTCTTACGACATGCTGGGGAGCATCGGGTAAATTCTTCCCCCTAACCCGCGGGAGGTAGCAACACGCTATAATAAGATCTCAAAAACATGAACCCAAACATAAACAGGTTGGTTTCTCTACACAACAGTGGTTTTAATACACGCGGGGAGTAAGTGAAACAAAAAGAGACTGCGAGTAAAAACTTGCAGAGATTCTTAATATGGTTGTTTCAGGCCGGGTTCGGACACAGAAGCTTTAAGTTCTGCTATCAGATGTTTCATGAAGACCCTAGCAAGACACAAGTTTCTAACTCCTTTCTTTCAGGTGACGTGGGAAAACATTCAACAGTTTGACGAACAAAGCCAAGGGCAAAGCTCACAACAGGATTTCTTCCCCGATAAATAATGAGAAAGAAAAACATCGGAACGGTTCCAGATCAGTGACCGTGGGAATTGTTCCACCGTGTCATTGACACGAGATAATTTGACACGGGTGACTGACCCCCTAAAGCCGGACAGAAGCCAGACCACTGACCAGCCGTGCGTAAGAGGCATTAGATATGTACATATGATCACTCAACGGTGAGCGAGGGTTTGCCTCACTGCTTGACCGCGAAGGGAGTGGGAGACTAGAAGGTGGACGTTTGTCGTGGTTGCATGGAGTTTGTTGGGTTTTGTCGATGAACGTTTGGTTTAAATTAAACAGTGTTTATTCTGTTACATAAATACAAAATCATGGAGTGTGTTTTATAATAAAGGAGCATAGCAAGACAAACTTATAAACGTTTTGTGTTCATTTATTTGAATGGTTTGTTGGCATGGCATGTTCTCATGTGATTTTTGTTTCTTTCTTTCTTTTCTTATTTTCTTTCTTCCTTTCTTTCTCTCTTTAATTATTCTGTATTTCTTTCTTTCTTTCTTTTTAACTTTCTTTTTAGCTTTTTCTCTATATTTCTTTTTTTCTTTCTTTCTTTTTCTTTCTTTCTTTCTTTTTCTTTCTTTCTTTCTTTTTCTTTCTTTCTTTCTTTCCTTCTTTCTTTCTTTCTTTCCTTCTTTCTTACTTTCTTTCTTTTCTTCTTTTCTTTCTTTCTTTTCTTTCTTTCTTTCTTTAAATTTAATATTTTGCGAATTCACATTATTTTTGAAATTGCAATTGCATAAGAGACACACAATTGTATTCATTGTATTCTGTTACAAAATCCTTAATACAAAATTAGATACTTTTTGTGTTGGAATCGATCATGTTGTCAAAAATAAAGAAAATCGTCTTATGCATGCCGCCGGGTATTTTTTTTTTTAGCCCACCCAACAGGACGATTGAAATACACACACTTCGCATACCGTGTAAATCGTTGAGGAATTTAAAGCTTGGCTACGAAGCACTCGATTAGTTTCTGTATCGGTCGTTCAAACGACAACGGCCAAAGACAGCGAGACAATAGTGTTTCATTCAAACAATCGTCTACCAGCAAACATAAGCAAAAAATGTTACAAAAGCAAGGCGATTCCTTGTCTTCGCTCGACACAAATCACGATGGGTCTCGTTCTTCTGGCGTTTTTGTCATTCGCACAGGCAGCAACTCCGGAGGCAAGGTCGAATACTGCACCTCGCTGGAGATTTTACGTC
>NW_027129601.1:22500-30000 GCF_037325665.1 Littorina saxatilis | reverse complement strand
ATCCAGAGAGGTTCATAGTATGTCTCGATCTGCCTACAGTTCGTGTTTATTTTCTATTTGAGATTGTGACCTTCCAGACTGAAAACTCCTTTCAACACGGCTTTAAAATTCCAATTATCACCCAAGCTAAGATAATCGCAGGTACGATAAGTCATAACGACAGCTGATAGGCGTTAGAGTGGCTTCCCATTGTCTCAAAAATGACTGCCGCGTCTTAAGACAAGATGGTGAGATCTGTTGAAGAGGGAAAACCCCGACAGGTTGTCATTGTTAAGGACTCCGCTCTGACAGATTCAATTTTCAAGCGAAGATATCCGGATCCCCCTTGTAATTACAGGTAACAGCGAACAGGTTCGAAGCGCGGACGGATCAGATCCTGCGAAAAATCACGAACTCCGAACTCTTGAGTTAGAGGAACGATAAGCGACTAGGAGATTTTATCGTCAAGAGTAGCATCCCTTTCGACAATCTGTTTGGGTCCATTATCAGGCAGTGTCCACGAACGTTACAGCAAAGTTTGTGTTGAGAAGTGCGGTTCAACCACTCGGTGCTAAGTCATTGCGGTCCGCTATTATCACACCGGTTTGATTTGTCGATGTCAAACAAGAGTAAGGGGAGATGATCGACTTGATCTTTAACCGTTGCTTCCCTTGCTGAAAGCGTTTTACAATCGGTGTTTGTCCTGTGTGTTTTGGAAATGTGCAATCATCACCTAACAGTTTTGACGCTAAAGTGACATTACGCCAGTTAACACCGATGTAACACGAAATTTTTACTCCACGAAAAATTTACTCCGGAGTAAATATTTCGTACGAAATTCTTACTCCGAGTACACTTTTCGTACGAGAAAAGAACTCCCCAAAGGCACGAAAAAATTACTCCCTCCACGAAATTTTTACTCCCCATTTTTTACATTTAGTCAAGTTTTGAATAAATGTTTTAACATAGATGGGGAATCGAGACGAGGGTCGTGGTGTATGTGTGTGTGTGCGTGCGTGTGTGCGTGCGTGCGTGTGTGTAGAGCGATTCAGACCAAACTACTGGACCGATCTTTATGAAATTTTACATGAGAGTTCCTGAGAGTTCATGAGAGTTTCTGGGATTGATATCCCCGAACGTTTTTTTAGTTTTTTTGATAAATGTCTTTGATGACGTCATATCCGGCTTTTCGTGAAAGTTGAGGCGGCACTGTCACGCTCTCATTTTTCAACCAAATTGGTTGAAATTTTGGTCAAGTAATCTTCGACAAAGCCCGGACTTCGGTATTGCATTTCAGCTTGGTGGCTTAAAAATTAAATAATGACTTTGGTCATTAAAAATCTGAAAATTGTAAAAAAAAAAAAAAATTTATAAAACGATTCAAATTTACGTTCATCTTATTCTCCATCATTTGCTGATTCCAAACACATATAAATATGTTATGTTTGGATTAAAAACAAGCTCTGAAAATTAAATATATAAATATTATGATCAAAATTAAATGTTCGAAGTCAATTTAAAACCACTTTCATCTTATTCCTTGTCGGTTCCTGATTCCAAAAACATATAGATATGGTATGTTTGGATTAAAAATACGCTCAGAAAGTTAAAACAAAGACAGGTACAGAAAAGCGTGCTATCCTTCTTAGCGCAACTACTACCCCGCTCTTCTTGTCAATTTCACTGCCTTTGCCATGAGCGGTGGACTGACGATGCTACGAGTATACGGTCTTGCTGAAAAATGGCATTGCGTTCAGTTTCATTCTGTGAGTTCGACAGCTACTTGACTAAATGTTGTATTTTCGCCTCTCGTACGCAAAAATGGGATGCGGGCGAAGGGATAATGCCAATAAGTGATCTCGCGCACACGAATGTCGCGCTACCCTCCTTCCACCCCTTCCACCACCAAGACTAACAGGGGACAAGGGAGTACACATTTCGTACACCTGGAATGGGAAGTTAAATTGCTCGTGTTGGGGTGAAGTAATTTATTCGTTATTTATTCGTCAGGGGAGTAACATTTTTGTACAAAATGTTTTCTCGGAACTCCCCTGTCTTGGGGAATAATTTTCTCGTGCGATGGGGGAGTGCTTTTTTCGTAAAGGGGGTAACTTTTTCGTACGAAATGTTTACTCCGGAGTAAAAATCTCGTGGGAGTAATTTTCTCGTGTTACACCGGACACCTTTGAACTTGGAGTCGCAAGTAATTCAGACATAGGCTTTTTAAAAGAAAAACACGAATAGTTAAACAGTTTGCGTTGCCTTATATAATTATATTAACGTTTGTAAAAAGAAGACAAACATTGTTAGAGCTCTATAAACCAATGTATTAAAACGTTGTTGGATATGCTTTTAACCCCCCGCGGGTTAGGGGGAAGAATTTACCCGATGCTCCCCAGCATGTCGTAAGAGGCGACTAACGGATTCTGTTTCTCCTTTTACCCTTGTTAAGTGTTTCTTGTCTAGAATATAGTCAATTTTTGTAAAGATTTTAGTCAAGCTGTATGTAAGAAATGTTAAGTCCTTTGTACTGGAAACTTGCATTCTCCCAGTAAGGTAATAATTGTACTACGTTGCAAGCCCCTGGAGCAAATTTTTGATTAGTGCTTTTGTGAACAAGAAACAATTGACAAGTGGCTCTATCACATCTCCCCCTTTCCCCGTCGCGATATAACCTTCGTGGTTGAAAACGACGTTAAACACCAAATAAAGAAAAAAGATATGCTTTTAGATTTGACAAACATTCATTTAATCGAGGAGGCCCTTAAACGGTACAATATTTATCTCAAAGTCATTCTGTGACTGTACCACTATCCTGAGTCGGAAACACCCGTCCCTGAAAAAATCTAATCTATATGGCATGAGTCATCAAACTGCGAGGTTAAATATAATTTCCGCCGTCCCGCCGTCACACACCCAGTTTTGTCTCCTTTTTTCTACTTTTTGCACACCCTCTTTTTCCCGAATTATTTCTGTTTCTCGTTCCTTCAATTCGCGAGTGTTCAGGGCATACATCTAAAATATTGTCAATGGCATGGTAAGCCAGGTACGTCACAGACAGAAACTGACCGTCCAGTAATTGCCACTTGCTGAACTTTTGAACCGGCAGATAACATCAGCGTATCACTCTGGGAAAGGGAGACAATTGACGGACTGATGTAAAGGAGGCGCAATCTTAGACAATTTATCTTTAACCCCATCAGCCTGCGTTTCCCTCGAAAATGAGCACGTGTCTACGAGGGGATATAAATCTGAACTGCTCGCTGAAAGGAGAAAAAATCCCGATGAGAGCTGTGTTGCAGAAACAGGAGGAAAGCGAACCAACTCGAATGGACCACAAATGAAATGTCTACAAGAAAGGGGTTGGCTTAACTATGGTTTTTGGAGTCAGAAACGTTAGCTGCAGCAAAACTTGGCGTTGCTTATTACTGTGGTTCAGGCTCAGACAAGCGTGCGGGAGAATGCATAAGATTATAGGTATGGCGATATTTTTCTTTCCCGGTTTTCAAGAATGTCAAGTATTTCACATTCCTCTGCAGGAAGTCGGTGTGGAGGAAACGTTCAAAAGGAGTGATTGAAATCTTTGTGTAGAAGGTCTGCATATCGTTTCCCAGTGTTTTCTCCCTTTCGCCTATTTGTGTGCTAATCTCAAGTTCTGGTGTTTAAATTGGAAGGGCAGCATTTGAGCTTGCCCGCCACCGAGGTGTCACCCATGGAAATTCGAACTCGCTTTGTTTTTCCGCGGGGAGAGCTATAGCTACCAGAGTTTTGAACGCTACCCATTTTGTTCTTTTTCTTACACGCTTGTGCTCCTGGGCCAAAAAAAAAAATAGGTGTGGTTACGGTAACATAGCCCAAAAAAATAGGGTAGGTAGGTAGGCAATCACTTTTTTTTTTTTTAACTTTTTTTTCTAATGTGTACAAATTAAACCTACTTGACAGGGAAATAAGTGTGCGACACGGGCGCTTTCGCTTTCATTGCGTTTTTTGCACTCGGTTTTTTTGTTTGTTTTTTGTTGTTGTGACAAATGTAATAAAAAGTTATAGGATCGGCCCCTAAAAATAGGGTAGGTCGGGTTACCGTAACCACACCTATTTTTTTTTTTAGGCCTTATCCAAGTATTGTGACGGATTCTGTGAACTTATCGTTGTCGTTTACACACACGCATGCACTCGAGTGTGTCTTGACCAAGAATCAACTGTGATAAACCTGCTGCACCTGTTGCCCACTGACCCGGGATTCGAACCCGTAAATGAGAGTCGAACTGGTCAGAGCTACATGTCCGTATTGTCAACGGCCCAGTTTCATTTAAATTAATTTATTATTCTACCTTCCACCACACAGAGATTTAAAGCTTACCTTGATATTTTTACATTTAGTCAAGTTTTGACTAAATGTTTTAACATAGAGGGGGGAATCGAGACGAGGGTCGTGGTGTATGTGCGTGCGTGTGTGTGTGCGTGTGTGTGTGTGTGTGTGTGTGTGTCTGTGTGTGTGTGTAGAGCGATTCAGACTAAACTACTGGACCGATCTTTATGAAATTTGACATGAGAGTTCCTGGGTATAAAATCCCCGAACGTTTTTTTCATTTTTTTGATAAATGTCTTTGATGACGTCATATCCGGCTTTTCGTCATTTTTCAACCAAATTGGTTGAAATTTTGGTCAAGTAATCTTCGACGAAGCCCGGACTTCGGTATTGCATTTCAGCTTGGTGGCTTAAAAATTAATTAATGACTTTGGTCATTAAAAATCTGAAAATTGTAAAAAAAAAAATTTTTTATAAAACGATCCAAATTTACGTTCATCTTATTCTCCATCATTTGCTGATTCCAAAAACATATAAATATGTTATATTTGGAATAACAACAAGCTCTGAAAATTAAATATATAAACATTATTATCAAAAGTTTTTTTCGAAATCAATTTAAAAACACTTTCATCTTATTCCTTGTCTGTTCCTGATTCCAAAAACATATAGATATGATATGTTTGGATTAAAAACACGCTCAGAAAGTTAAAACGAAGAGAGCTACAGAAAAGCGTGCTATCCTTCTCAGCGCAACGAATACCCCGCTCTTCTTGTCAATTCCACTGGCACTGCCTTTGCCACGGGCGGTGGAGTGACGATGCTACGAGTATACGGTCTTGCTGTGTTGCGTTGCGTTCAGTTTCATTCTGTGAGTTCGACAGCTACTTGACTAAATGTTGTATTTTCGCCTTACGCGACTTGTTTCTTGTTCAACCGGCCCGGTCGAGTATTTTAAATGTCAATAGATCAATGTGAATGAAACACAAAATATAAAGCCCTCGTGTACTGCGTGACACCTGCTCATTATTTCTTGGCATGCAACAATTCCAATTTAGGTCAAAGTTGCTCGTGTGCAGCTGTCGCCTAATGAGGCACTAATGAAAAGAAACTCGTGCGTGTATGTGTGTGTGTGTGTGTGTGTGTGTGTGTGTGTGTGTGTGTGTGTGTGTGTGTGTGTATGTGTGTCGGAGTGTGTGTGTGTCGGAGTGTGTGTGTGTCGGAGTGTGTGTGTGTGTGTGTGTGTGTATGTGTGTGTGTGTATGTGTGTGTGTATGTGTGTGGGGGTCTATACAAGTGTTTTTCCCCGTCGGAACACTGGTAGAGAAAGTCAAATGAATATGCTTGTGGTGTTGGAAGTCTCGATTCCCCGTCTTTGTTAAAACATGTAGTCAAAACTTGACCAAACGTAAAACGACAGAAAAAGAAAAAGAAGGAAAACAGACAAGGACACAGACATAAGGAGAGACAGGGACATACAGACAGACAGATTATCTGCAGATATGGATGGGAAAGAGAGAAAGGTGTGCATTTGTCAGAAATGATACGATTTTAATTAAGACGTCTAAATCATAAAAACACACTTTCCACAGCAAATACTTCAAAAGAAACATCTCTGACTTTAATACCTGACAACTTAATTGCAGCGCATTAGCCGCAACACTGCAGGTAAAAAGACATCTGATGCCTCCAATGACAAGAAGGTGTTGGTCTTCCGGTGTAGATTTGTATGGCAACACTGACGACTGAGGATAAGAACTGGAGGTCACCAACCTTTCTGTTTTCTGTGAATGGTATGCAGGCTGGGGTATTTTTTTCCGATTTAACCTCGGCTTTGAGGGGTAATCAGTCATTCTGTATTTATACGATTTACGAAGATGAGTCTATTGGATTCATGAAGTCTGGGTAGATATGCTAGCTGAACAAAGAGAGAGAGAGAGACCAATGCGACAGACATATATACAGACAGAAAAGTAGACAACATAAAGCGAGAGAGAGAGAGAGACAAAGACAGAGACAGAGACAGAGAGACAGATAGAGACGGAGAGAGACATACAGACAGACAGACTGACAGACGGACGACGAAGAGGCAAAGGGGAGAGAAAGAGAAAACGAGTGAGAGAGAGAGTTGGGGGGAGAACGAGAGAGAGCTAAAAGAGGACTGGCTGACTGACTATTAGGGTTTAACGTCCTCTTAAACCAACTGGTCTATATTGGGACAGGTATTGGTAATACGCTGAAGATATGGTGTGATATTTGATTCGAACAAGCCCGCTGTGGCTGTCTTCTTCGACACACCAGCATTGGGTTTGTCTCGTCAAAGTATCGAAATACGATCATGATAATCGGAGACGAGAGATGATGCATGCGTGTCTTCGTGTTTTCCAAGCCCTGAGACTTTCGCTGTGAACGTGGGATCTTTTTCGTGCGCATGTGTGCACACGGGGGTGTTCGGACACGGAAGAGAGTCTGCACAAAGTTGACTCCAAGAAATAAATCTCTCGCCGAACGTGGGGATCGAACCCACGCTGATAGCGACCAACTGGCTACAAAGCCAGCGCGCTACCAACTGAGCTACGTCCCCCGTCCCCGCCCCTAAAAGAGGGAGTGGGAGGGAGGGACAGAGAGAGATCATTGGGGGGAAAAAGCAATTTAGAGAGAGAGAGAGAGAGAGAGTGAGAGAGAGAGAGATATGGATGGAGAGAGAGAGAGAGAGAGAGAGAGAGAGAGAGAGAGAGAGAGAGAGAGAGAGAGAGAGAGAGAGAGAGAGATATTCAAAAAAAGTAAACAGTATTTTCCGGCACACCTGTTTGATGTAAACGAAAAACCAGAAAATCTGCATCTTGACGCATAACAAAACTAATCAAACAACACAAGTTAAAGAAAAGAAAAGAACAGAAAATAAGAAAGACAAACAGAAATACACCCGCGCCCCCAGGATGACAATGAAACATAAAACGCTATTTCACGCGTACCTTGACGCAATAACAAAAAACGCTACAAGATACGATCCTACCTGAGCCGGCTTTGGCCAGCACATGTGCAGATTAGCTTTTTGTCTGATGCTACAAAGTCAGCGGAATTCCTGCATGTTCGCTCTTGACCCGGAGGTTGTGTTTGGTGAGTGTCCTCTTACGGCGTTGAGCTCTGCCTGACTCTGTGTGAAAGTTAAAAGCACACACCCCGCCAAACAACAAGAACACAAACAACAG
>NW_027129601.1:0-20000 GCF_037325665.1 Littorina saxatilis | reverse complement strand
GTCTGTCTGTGTCTGTGTATGTGTCTCTGTGTGTGTCTGTGTGTGTGTGAGTGTCTGTGTGTGTGTGTGTGTGTGTAGAGCGATTCAGAGTAAACTACTGGACCGATCTTTATGAAATTTTACATGAGAGTTCCTGGGTATGATATCCCCAGACGTTTTTTCATTTTTTCGATAAATGTCTTTGATGACGTCATATCCGGCTTTTTGTAAAAGTTGAGGCGGCACTGTCACACCCTCATTTTCAATCAAATTGATTGAAATTTTGGCCAAGCAATGTTCGACGAAGGCCGGACTTTGGTATTGCTGTTAAGCTTGGAGGCTTAAAACTTGATAAATGACTTTGGTCATTAAAAATCTTAAAATTGTAATTATTTTTTTTATATAAAACGATCCAAAATTACATTCATCTTATTTTTCATCATTTTCTGATTCCAAAAACATATAAATATGTTATATTCGGTTTAAAAACAAGCTCTGAAAATTAAAAATACAAAAATGATGATTAAAACAAAATGTCCGAAATCGATTTAAAAACAATTTCGTCTTATTCCGTGTCGGTTCCTGATTCCAAAAACATATAGATATGATATGTTTGGATTAAAAACACGCTCAGAAACTTAAAACGAAGAGAGGTACAGAAAAGCGTGCTATGCAGCACAGCGCAACCACTACCGCGCTAAACAGGCTCGTCAATTTCACTGCGTTTTGCACGGGCGGCGGACTACGGTCATTGTGAAATAATGCAGTGTGTTCAGTTTCATTCTGTGAGTTCCACAGCTTGACTAAATGTAGTAATTTCGCCTTACGCGACTTGTTTTTTGTTCCGTCATTTTTGTTTCTTCTTCTTCTTCTGCGTTCGTGGGCTGAAACTCCCACGTACACTCGTGTTTTTTGCACGAGTGGAATTTTACGTGTATGACCGTTTTTTACCCCGCCATCTAGGCAGCCATACGCCGTTTTCGGAGGAATTTTTGTTTCTTCTTTCTCAAGGCGCAGGGCAAGGGGTTTGTGCTATATCTCGGGAAGATCGTGTGCTCAAAAACGCAACGATTTAAACACTTTTTTATTGTTTTTTTTATTGCGTGTCATACATCAAGTATTTATTTTTTTCATTATAATACCTTATGTTGGATAATTGGGGTCCCGGTAGCTCAGTTGGTAGAACACTGGACCTGTAATCGAGAGGTCGCTGGTTCGAATTCGGGCCGGGACGGACACGGGTCAACTTTATGTGCAGACCCAGAGACGGAAGCCATGTCCCACCCCCGTGTCACCACAATGGCACGTAAAAGACCTTGGTCATTCTGCCATAAGTGCAGATGGCTGATTCCATCTAAACACGCATACACTTGTGTATCTCGTCAAAAGCCGTGAGGGCGTAAAAACTCGAATCATATTACCCATATCTTGTCCTTGAGAGGCGAAATATTTAGCCTGTAGGACATAAAGCATTCTCTCATTCCAATTGGCATTTTATTTCGAAGCAAGGTGGGAAACGATAGGCGTTTTTTTCCAAAATAACTCGAAATAACTGTGAAGAGTCTGTGATACTTTTACATTGTGGGCTTGGATACATGATGGGCGGGGATGTAGCTCAGTCGGTAGCGCGCTGGATTTGTATCCAGTTGGCCGCTGTCAGCGTGAGTTCGTCCCCACGTTCGGCGAGAGATTTATTTCTCAGAGTCAACTGTGTGTGCAGACTCTCCTCGGTGTCCGAACACCCCCGTGTGTACACGCAAGCACAAGACCAAGTGCGCACGAAAAAGATCCTGTAATCCATGTCAGAGTTCGGTGGGTTATAGAAACACGAAAATACCCAGCATGCTTCCTCCGAAAACGGCGTATGGCTGCCTAAATGGCGGGGTAAAAAACGGTCATACACGTAAAATTCCACTCGTGCAAAAAACACGAGTGTACGAGGGAGTTTCAGCCCACGAACGCAGAAGAAGAAGAAGAAGAAGAAGAAGAAGGATACATGATGTCTGCTTGAGTCATTCTTTACTTAACCAACATCTTTACATTTTTAGTTACAAGATTTTTAAAGCACCGAGGAGAAAATTAAATGAAATTGTGGCGTTTTGCATCGAGTTTTCTCTCTCTCTCTCCGTCTTAATCTCTTTCCCTGTGTGTGTGTGTCTCTCTCTCTCTGTCTGTGTCTCCCTCTCTCTCAATCACTCTCACACTCCCACCCCCCCCCCCACCCCCAACCCCGCAACACCCATCTCTCTTATTCATTAACACAATCTATCTAATGCAGCACAGATTTGACATGTATACCGCTAAAACACTTCAGACCACGTGCAAACATAGCAGCAAACAGGAACTAGAATTTTAATGGCACCGCGCATGACTGGTAAACGCGAGTGCCCGGATAATCCGAGGGCACACATGCTGACACTTGTTTGAGGGAGCAGGGCAAACAGAGTTATCCCATAGTTGTCCCGTGTTGTCTCCCCTGGCTGTCTAGCTGCTTAGATCCCGTGGAGTGGATTGGTGGATTCTGTGGATGTGTAGTTACCAGATAAGAATATTTGCACTGTATGCTGGGATAAATGGAATGACATGGGAGAGGGGGAGGAGGAAGCGGGGGAAAGTTGGAGGCTGGAGGGGTCTTTTGCTGATTTGCACAGCTGTGTTGCGAGTAATGTGTAAGCAATTGTGGTGTCAGATTTGTCTTTTATGTTTAGTTTTTGTTTGATTTTTTGTTTAGCCATGGGAGACTCGAACTGCTGTTTTGCTGCTTCCGCGGCTGAATTTAGGTTTTGAGGGGGATGTCTCTTTTCTGTTCTATTATTGTATTCACTTTATTATTGTTGTTTTGTGTTTGTTGTTGTTGTTGTTGTTGTTGTTGTTGTTGTTGTTTTGCCATCGCAGACTTTTTCTTTTCCCGTGTCAGGCTTTCCCTGTATGTCCGAACGATGAGTCTCTCCCAATCCACCCGATCAAAGCTGCTTCTCACGGGCAAAACACGGGCGCATCGCGGGCGGCTGCAGAGCGGCCCGACCCTTTACAAATTATCCCTCAAGGCACCAAAAGCGTGAGGATCACAGTACAGTGGACGCCGCTTAATAAAACCGCGGTTAATAGAGCCAGCCGCTTATAAAAGCCGATTTCAGACGGTCCGGATTTATCACTATATCTTATGCATTAGAAAAAGCCGGTTAATAAAACCAACCCGCCGCTTATTAAAGCCATTTTCTCAGAGAAATCACGTAGTTTGTGACTAAAACTCACATTATCTTGTTCTGATGTGGAAGACGACCAACAAACAAACACTCATAAAATCGTTCTTCTCTGCCGAGTAATGGTTCGTGACGGTGACAGTGAAATTATTGATGTACCGAAGTGATCAAAGTACACGCACATGTACATAATTAAAGCAAAAGTTCAACATCCTTCGTGAAGTTTTGTTTAGATTCAAACAAGTGTAAATGACGAAAGAAAGTGACTGAGTGACGTAAACAAAAGAGATTTTTTTTTCTTTCGAAAATGACGTATTCCTGGACCGCCGGTTAATAAATCCGCCGCTTATTAAAGCCATTTTTCGTCGGTCCAGAAGTGGTTTTATTAAGCGGCGACCACTGTATCGAGAAGATCAATTGAGAGCCATTGGCGGGCACAGGTTGTGCGCCCAGGCTAAAGCAATTTGTTGTTCACCACTATGCTATAAAGCAATTGTTCGTAAGCGTTACTAGATAAAAAAAAACAAAAAAGCATGCAAGATCAGGTCTTATGGAACTTTGTAGTTAATTCGTTGTTCTGCTGATAACGGCTTTTTTTTACATTTAGTCAAGTTTTGACTAAATGTTTTAACATAGAGGGGGAATCGAGACGAGGGTCATGGTGTATGTGTGTGTGTGTGTGTGTGTGTGTACATGTGTGTGTGTGTACATGTGTGTGTGTGTGTGTCTGTCTGTGCGTGTGTGTGTGTGTAGAGCTATTCAGACAAAACTATTGGACCGATCTTTATGAAATTTTACATGAGTGTTCCTGGGAATGATATCCCCGGATCATTTTTTCATTTTTTTCGATAAATACTTTTGATGACGTCATATCCGGCTTTTTGTAAAAGTTGAGGCGGCACTGTCACACCCTCATTTTTCAATCAAATTGATTGACATTTTTGTAAAGCAATCTTCGACGAAGGCCGGACTTCGGTATTGCATTTCAGCTTGGTGGCTTAAAAATTAATTAATGACTTTAGTCATTAAAAATCTGAACATTGTAATTAAATCTTATTCTTCATCATTTTATGATTCCAAAAACATATAAATATGTTATATTTCGATAAAAAAAACAAGCTCTGAAAATTAAAAATATAACAATTATGATCAAAATTAAATTTCCAAAATCGATTTAAAAACAATTTCATCTTATTCCTTGTTGGTTCCTGATTCAAAAAACATATAGATATGATATATTTGGATTAAAAACACGCTCAGAAACTTAAAACGAAGAGAGGTACAGAAAAGCGTGCTATGCAGCACAGCGAAACCACTACCGCGCTGAACAGGCTCGTAAGTTTCACTCCGTTTTGCACAAGCGGCGGACTACGGTCATTGTGAAAAAATGCAGTGCGTTCAGTTTCATTCTGTGAGTTCCACAGCTTGACTAAATGTAGTAATTTCGCCTTACGCGACTTGTTCTTCTTCTTATCATTTCGTCACTGAAAATCGGATTGGTTGTGCTCCCAAGTTGTGTACGCACACAGACACACATCATAGACATAGAGACACAGAGACACACACAAACACCTGATACACACATACACACACACACACACGCACGCACGCACACGCACACTCACACACACACAAACAAACACACACACACACACAAACCACACACACACACACCTTTTTTTTGGTTTTGCCATCGGATTCTTACAAATTACTGTGTCAGTCCCCTCTTTCTCTATTTTGTCCTCTCATCATCTTACAAACCACGTGCTAAAGTAAACGTACCGACGATGATAAATACAAACCTAGCTGAAAAGATCATTCATCAACATTTTTCATCAAATCTCTATCACAGATAACGGAAAAATCGCAAAAAACGTATACATTTTTTTATCTTGCTCCTTGAAACTGTTCCAATGTTTGACAAATGGAGGGTGAGTTTGAGATTTGATTCAGTTTAAAGGGAAAGGCTGAAGAAAAAAGTGGGTTCTCGGAATTGTGTGTACATTTTGGGCCAACAAAAAATATCATGAAAACGTAAGAGAGAAAAGGAAATGATATCTTTGTGAACAAAGTCTTCAAACAAAGAGGGTCACAATTATAAGGGCCGGTGTACAACTAACTTTTAACCAATTTTCCAGCGATGTTTTGTTGGGAAACACACTCCCTTTTCCTGTTTGCGTATCAAAACCCCGAACAGCGTCAAAATTCAAGGAGAGATCTTGTCCCTTAAACCTCCCCACCCCCCCCCCCCCCTCCACCCATACTCCCTCAGAACACAATAATGGTGCATCAGTCATTCTAATTTTAAGCCAACAGTTGAACATTAATTTTGTCCGACCAAGGCCTGAGACAAAGCTAGCCAAGAGCTACAATAGGGCGATCATGGGGCAAAATCTCACTAGAAAAATGGGGCGAAAATGGGGTGAAGTGACGTCGGGGCGATATGGTTTCGGGCAAAAGGGAAATGGGGCAAAAAGAAAATGGGTCGAAAGGGAAATGGGGCGAACGGGACGAATAATCTCTAACCACAGAGCACGTTGGGGTAACCCACTTGATAATCCGGATAGTCAGGGCTAAAAGTCGCTGCTAGCTAAATCCGAACTAAATTGGGACTAAATCATCGGGACCGTTCACATGGCATACGTTTCACCGATTTGCTCTCAGCAGCTTCTGAGCGACCCAACTAAAATCGGTGGATAGCAGATTCTAAGTCTGCCATGTGAATAGCAATATACACGGAGGATCTTTTCAAGGAAGGTTTTGCAGTCAGGCCAGATTCGACAAAACTTATTTCAAATTCACACAAAAATGTGCAGCCATGTCTGTGGAATTGCCGATTTTTACATTTAGTCAAGTTTTGACTAAATGTTTTAACATATAGAGGGGGAATCGAAACGAGGGTCGTGGTGTATGTGTGTATGTGTGTCTGTGTGTGTGTGTGTGTGTGTGTGTGTGTGTGTGTGTGTGTGTGTGTGTGTGTGTGTGTGTGTGTGTGTGTGTGTAGAGCGATTCAGAGTAAACTACTGGACCGATCTTTATGACATTTTACATGAGAGTTCCTGGGCATGATATCCCCAGACGTTTTCTTCCTTTTTTTTTTATAAATGTCTTTGATGACGTCATATCCGGCTTTTTGTAAAAGTTGAGGCGGCACTGTCACACCCTCATTTTTTTCTAATAAAATTGATTGAAATTTTGGCCAAGCAATGTTCGACAAAGGCCGGACTTTGGTATTGCATTTCAGCTTACCAAATAATTGATAATTTTGGTCATTAAAAATCTAAAAATTGTAATTAAAATTTAATGTATATTTTTATAAAACGATCCAAAAACAATTTCATTTTATTTGTCATTATTTGCTGATTCCAAAAACATATAAATATGTTTTATTCGGATTAAAAACAAGCTTTGAAAATTAAAAAATTATGATTAAAATTAAATTTCCAAAATCGATTTAAAAACAATTTCATCTTATTCCTTGTCGGTTCCTGATTCCAAAAACATATAGATATGATATGTTTGGATTAAAAACACGCTCAGAACAAGCGGTTGACAGATGATGCTACGAGTATACGGTCTTGCGGAAAAAAATGCAGTGCGTTCAGTTTCATTCTGTGAGTTCGACTGAGCTTGACTAAATATTGTATTTTCGCCTTACGCGACTTGTTTATTTATTGGTTGGAGAGAAGACACGCCAAGGACTGTCTAAAACTTCCAAAAATTTACGAAACGTGCTTGGGCATTTCCGCAAATTTGACAGGTAAAATATCCAATCAACATCTTTTCTGTATAAAGCTTACACCGCTTACAGCTTACAGTTGAATCAGTTGTCAGAAACAGACAAATCCCCAAGTCTTTTTGGCGACAGAAAAATAATATCTGTGCTGGGGTATATTGCTTTAATCTTTGTTTGCGTCGTGTGTGGGGTGTCTTCGCCTTAATGTAGTTTATTTCCTTGGCAAATTGCGCTCTTTAAAATTGTAAATGATTCTCTCGCACCGTTTCGAAATGTCGAGGGTGTCTGAAACACGCCTGGAGTGTTTTTCTCTGTTTGGTTTTGGACGCAAGCAAACTGCTTGTGTTCGCTTGGAGAGGGGGTAATTATTTGCGACAGTTCGCCACAAAATGTGTGTAAACAACTCAGGTGCGGCGATTTTTCTGGAGTTACACCGACAAAGTAAAGAACTGAGGCTTTTTACCTGAGTTACGTTTCGAAGAAAAAGTAAAGAACTCGCCTTTTTCGGGGATTCTTTTGTTGAAAACAAAGAACTCGAATACGTTTGCAAATTAGCGACACGTGCGCAGGAAACACTTTGTTCGTGATAGCTGCGGCGTTACCTGACCTTTTCTTCAGAACATTTCTCTTCTTCTCTTGTTTGCTTCTTCTAGGATGTTGTGTGTGTGCAAACATGTCTTTAGGCAAAAAAAAAAGTCTGTTTACGGTAACCCGACCGACCCTATTTTTTTCGCGCGACCCTAGACTTTTTTTTTGGCATTTGGGGGAAAAAAAGAAAAAAAAATTTGGTTTTTACAAAATAACGTAAAAATATGGTTTTTGGGAAAAAAAAAATCCCGACCTACCGACTCTATTTTTTTGGCCTATGTTACCGTACACAGACCTATTTTTTTGTGGCCTTATTCAAACACGATGTCGATTTATTCAGGTCGTAAAGCATAGTAACCATAATTTAACAAAATAACGCAAGTCTTGGGTGAGTGAAGAATGTGAGAACATTAAAAATTAAAAGTGATTTAGCACGTGCACGTGAGTGTTTTTTTTCCACGAAGATTGTTTTAGCTTTTCATTATAAATAACATTAATTAAACAAAACTATATTCATTTCCATGATTTTTACGTCTGCCCTTCTATCATCACTGCAGCGGAAATCTTTTGAAGCATAGTTAAAAGTATCATCTGCAATTTCCCAGAAGAACTGTCTGCTCCGTACAAAATGCGTACAACACAGCAGAGAGTATACCCACCACGCCAAAACTGAATGATGGTATGACCATTGCCTTTGGTATACCTTCGAACCCTAACCTCTTGCCGCTACCAATAATGAATGGCCTGATAACCACTGGTCACTGTAACTATACAGAACAAAAAAGCTCTAGTTGCACAAACAATTAATGATGGTATGACCATTGCCCACTGTGACTACGACCTCGAACCTCTTACCGCTTACCACTAATGAATGACCTGATAACCACTGGTCACTGTAACTATGTAGAACATCTAAGCTCTTGCACTTAACAATGACTTATCTTAGACGTAACCACACCATCTAAGCTCTCGCTGCTTCCTACAATGAATGACAGTATAACCACAGCTGGCCATTGAAACTACACCACCTCTAGCTCTAACATCTTGCCACTACCATTAATGCCTGACCTGAAGACCATTGCCCAGTGAAGCTAGGACATCTTAGCTCTTGCTTCTTCCAACAATGAATGGCAGTATGAATACAGGCCACTACTCTTTACTACCACGTCTAAGTTCGTGCTGATTGCACCAATGAATTGAATACTGGCAATTGACTGGTTCTTAACTACCACGTCTAAGTTCGTGCTGATTGCACCAATGAATTGAATACTGGCAATTAACTGGTTCTTAACTACCACATCTAAGTTCGTGCTGATTGCAACCGCATGGTCGCTGGTCACTGTAACTACAGCTAATCTTTTGCTGCCACTGTGCGGTGGTCATCATCTGATCATGAAGATAAAGTAGGGCTTGACCAGCTGAGAAAATGACCATCATCATCAGCAGCGGTCACGCTGGACTTTTGGCTCGCTGTGACACATCCTTTTCGCCTTTTCAGTGCAGGTCTTAATTGCTGTTCTCCGCTGTGCCTCTGTGAAAGGGGACATAATCTTCCTGTCAAGGGCACGATAGCGAGCAGGTCGCGTGGAAAAGCATCTGACCGGAATTAGTTTGGGTTGGTTTTTTTTGAATGGGCTACTGTGTATCCAATCGAGGCTTGCCGTCTCTGTGTTCCTCTGTGTCTGTCTGTCTGTCTGTCTCTCTCTGTGTGTGTGTCTCTCTCTCTCTCTGATAATGATGTCGACGATGATCATGATGATGATGATGAGGTTGTTGTGTGTGTGTGTGTGTGTGTGTGTGTGTGTGTGTGTGTGTGTGTGTGTGTTTGTGTGTGTGTGTGTGTGTGTGTGTGTGTCTGCGTGTGTATGTGTGTGTGTGCGTGCATATATGTCTCTGTGTGTGTGTGCGTTCGCATATGTGTGTGTGTGTGTGTGTGTGTGTGTGTGTGTGGTGTGTGTGTGTGTGTGTGCGTGCGTATATGTTTGTGTGTGTGTTGTATTGAGTGCGAACGTGATTGCAGGCATGCGGCGCGCGTGTGTGTGCGAGTCGACTTTTCTTTTCCTTTGTATTATATTGACATACATGTACATTTCACTGAACATTCTATCATGCATTATGTATTCGTATTGGTAATGTTGTAATTAGTAATACTGTATGATTGCGATTGACAATTGTCCTTTTATTGTCTTTATTTTTATGTCTTAGTTTAGCAGGGACAGATTGTAAGACTAGGCGTGAGCCTAAAATCTCCATCCTTGAGCAATAAAGTTCGTTCGTTCGTTTGTTCTCTCTGTCTCTGTCCCTCTTTGTCTCTGTCTCTCTCTGTCTCTGTCTGTCTCTTTCTCTCTCTCTCTCTCTCTCTCTCTCTCTCTCTCTCTCTCTCTCTCTCTCTCCATTCGAAGCTTATTTGAATACCATTTTCTTCTTTCTCTTGGCTGAAATAAACATACTCATCAGTTTAAAGATGATCCTCCAACCTCCCACCCACTGTTTTCCCAAATTTCCTCTATCCATGCGGAGAGAAAACGAATCTGTTTTACAAGTGTGTGAAAGAGGCGAGGCAGGGTAGGGCTACAACTATGTTAAACCTTTGACACACAAACACATGGAAGACGTTTCTGACAACAGACACAACCTTTTTCGCATCCTCCTGTTAAATCTAAAATCCCAAATTGCACATTGTAGCGACGACAAAACTATCCCACTGCGAACATACCTCGCTCTTTTCGGTACATCACGAATCTAATCGCGAGAAGACAGGACGCCATCAGCCTCGCTTCTGTCCGCAATCCGTCACGTGACCGTAAACAATCATCTCCCTTGAAGCATATCCTGTGGAGATCGGTAGTCTCCCCTTGTCAATCTGATTGGGGAAAACTTACCACCCGCATGATTCCATGGGCTTAAAAAGTGTGTGAGGAGTAAATATGCAAAGGGGGAACAAAGAACGGAGATAGTTGGACCTCCAGGGTAGCATCGAAAGCCTAATTCCAAGTGTGACCGCGAACTAGTTTTGGAAAATAGGCAGAGTTTGAGAGTTTGGAATGTATTAAGGCGTGCATTGCTCTGCACTTTTATCTTCCTGCAACCATTGACAGAAAGCTTGTGTCAAAAATAATTATCATGATTATGTACAGATTTCTTTGGTTAAAGTGACTTTTAAATTCAGTGTGTGTGTGTTAGTGTTTTTGTTAGTGTGTGTGTGTGTGTGTGTGTGTGTGTGTGTGTGTGTGTGTGTGTGTGTGTGTGTGTGTGTGTGTGTGTGTTACAGACAGACAGACAGACAGACAGACAGACAGATAGACCGACATACAGACCCTCGGACACAGCCAGTTTCGCCGTCATTTTGCTTCCTCCACAAGCTCCTACTGGTCAAAAGAGGTAGTGCCAATTATCTCCCCTGTTGTCACCCTAGCCCCCCCCCCCCTACCAGCCCATCCTTTAGTTGTCAGAGGAAATGACCACAAGTCTCAAATGAACAAGGATTAAGGGAAGAAATGTGAATGTGCAAGACATAGAAGAGCAACGCGCGCATGATGTCTATCCGGACGAACATTGAGGTGTCAGAAGTGACCACACGTTTCAAGTAACCACACTGTCATTATCAGGGTGAATATATGCTGGACACAGCAGCACAAGGCGTCTACTGGATAAATCATTAACTTGACAGCTTAGTGTCCACTGTGATTAACTGCAGGTGCAGTAGAAGAAACGAATTATCTCCCCTTGTGGTGGTCAAATGTTTGCTCTTTTTTTTGTAGCGAAGGGTATACTTTGTGGCCATTCTGCCCCTCCCCCCCTCCTCCCCTTGCAGTTTGCCTTTGAGAGCTGGTTTTTGTGGTGGAAGGTGTGGTTTGTGTCCATTCTGCCTCCAAGAATGCGTTTTTGTGAGCAGCTTTTGTGTGTCTTTTTCTTTGTCAACGAAGGCAGACAAAGCTTCTGCAGTAAGAGTAATGATAAGAAGTTTGGGAGAGGATTATGGTTTGGTCAGTTGAATTGGACACTGAAGGATTTGTGATGACCACATGGTAGTCCGCCTTCTCGTAGAGGATGGTCAGTTATTGTGTTGTTGGCCTTGTGTATGATGTTATCATATGTTCCTACTGAAGTGCCTGCGAATATTTCCATTCAGCTTCACAGCTGTCAATGCAAATGTCAAACCACTTTCAACTTGAACTGACCTTTTTCACACGAAAAGTAGAAGACAAGGAGAAGAAAGAAAGGGTGAAATTTGTTTTTTTATACGAGCAGTAGAAGACAAGCAAAGTAAAGCAAGGATGACCTTTTTTTGCACAAAAAGTATAAGGCAAGCAGAGACCTTTTCTAGACGAAAAATAGATAGACAAGTAGGAGTCAAAAATCAAAGACGGAATACAAACGACAAAATGTTTTGGTCTTCAAAGTTTAGGAAGGATTAGCGAATAACGTTAGGGGGGGGGGGGGGGGAGGGGGGAGGCAACAGGGGCTTGGAAGGATGCGACAAAATGCCGAATAATGTTTACATTCAGTCAACTTTTGACTAAATGTTTCAACATAGAGGGGGGAATCGTGACGAGGGTCGTGGTGTGTGTGTGTGTGTGTGTGTGTGTGTGTGTGTGTGTGTGTGTGTGTGTGTGTGTGTGTGTGTGTGTGTGTGTGTGTGTGTGTGTGTGTGTGTAGAGCGATTCAGAGTAAACTACTGGACCGATCTTCATGAAATTATTCATGAGAGTTCCTGGGTATGATATCCCCAGACGTTTTTTTTCCAGTTTTTCGATAAATGTCTTTGATGACGTCATATCCGGCTTTTTGTAAAAGTTGAGGCGGCACTGTCACACCCTCATTTTTCAATAAAATGGATTGAAATTTTGGCCAAGCAATCTTCGACAAAGGCCGGACTTTGGTATTGCATTTCAGCTTGGAGGCTTAAAAATTAATTTATGACTTTGGTCATTGAAAATCTGAAAATTGAAATTAAAACGATCCAAAATTACGTTTATCGTATTCTTCAACATTTTCTGATTCCAAAAACATATAAATATGTTATATTTGGATTAAAAACAAGCTCTGAAAATTAAAAATATAAAAATTATAATTAAAATTAAATTTCCGAAAATAATTTAAAAACAATTCTTATTTCTTGTCGGTTTCAGATTCCAAAAAACATATAGATATGATATGTTTGGATTAAAACCACGTTCAGAGAGTTAAAAAGAATAGAGATATAGAAAAGCGTGCTATCCTGCTCAGCGCAACCGCTACCGCGCTTTTCTGGATTGTTAATTTCACTGCCTTTGCCACGAGCGGTGGACAGACGATGCTACGAGTGTACGGTCTTGCGGAAAAAAATGCAATGCGTTCAGTTTCATTCTGTGAGTTCGACTGAGCTTGACTAAATGTTGTATTTTCACCTTACGCGACTTGTTAGTTTTACAGTGGTATCCCCTATTCACATCGCTAAACATATGTTGTACTATTTGGTCAAAAGACAGATATAGTCATGCAGCTATGACACTGATACAGCTTTACATGTGTTTAGAACGAAAAGACTGAGGCAGCGTCTTAGAAAAAAATCTTAAATCGATGAGTCTTAAACTCAAAGAAAAAGGTAGTCAGCTATAACATTGATATAGCTTTACATGTGTTTTGAACGAAAAGACTAAGGCAGCGTCTTAGAAAAAATCTTAAATCGATGAGTCTTAACCTCAAAGAAAAAGGTAGTCAGCTATAACATTGATATAGCTTTACATGTGTTTTGAACGAAAAGATTGAGAGAAAAAATCTTAAATCGATGAGTCTTAAACTCAAAGAAAAAGGTAGTCAACTATAACATTGATATAGCTTTACATGTGTTTTGAACGAAAAGACTGAGGCAGAGTCTTCGAAAACAAATCTTAAATCGATGAGTCTTAAACTCAAAGATGGAGGGGGGGGGGGGGAGGGGGAGCGGGGCATTCTATACTAAGTTCTTCCTGGGGATTAAAGAAGCAAATGGGGGGTATAAAGAGGCCAACGTCACAGGTAGGTCTGTTCACACGCCGCACTTCACCACCAAGTCTCACACATAACTCACACCGTGGAAGAAAAAAAAGACGTACTTTAGTCGATAATCGGCAGGGAACCTCTAGCCAATTAAACGCTCGATGCTTCCAAACAAACAGGTATTTTCCACCCCTGTACCCGTCTGAGAGCGGGTGGCGATCGAGGTGAAAGAATTCCCCCCGCATCCCCGAATCATGACTGACTTTTGCTCTCCTTCTGCGCACGATCCGTTTCGTCTCCTTCCGCTCCGCTTCCGGAGAAGAATGACAAGATGGCGGTTCAAGGGAGTTCACCGGCAAGAACTCAGCGTGAAGCGAGAGTGATGTGCTCTTGCTCGTGTGATGCGCGACTGGGAGAAGGGTGAGAAAGGGGACCAGTGTGCTAGAATGGGTTTTGAACAGTATTATTAGCTTCTATGTGCGTGGAGGGTGTTATTAGCTTGTAATCTCCCTGGGAAACCAAAAGAGCAACCGCCCCTTTGGCAGACTTGTCGCGCAATAAAGTAAATGAGCTAAACAGTTGTTCAGGTCGTTATTTCCTGTGGATTGTTTTTCTCAGGGAACTCTTATATATTCTCCTGACACACTTTTTGTTACGGACAAAAGGAGTGAAATGGTTGGGTGGGAGGATGGATATTCGTGGGCGAGTTGATCGTGATCAAAGGCGGGAGCGGAAGACGGTGGTGTTTTGGAAAAGAAATTAGGATTCTATTGATCTTGACAAGCTTTATTAGGTGTGTGAGAGTGGTCGACATATAAAAAAGAAGTATTTTCACCCAAGAATGAATGTCCATAATAAAAAGTATGCACTTTTAGACTACGGGCCCATGGACATGTACAAGTCTGTTGTTTCTTGTAGGTTTTTTTTTCAAAAAGAAATATAATTTTGTTACACATTTCCTGGAAGTAACTAATTCTCTGGTTCATGTTCGTCTAATATAGTCGTCTTTATACTTTGTCCTGCAAATTGGCTTTATTTTCGGAGCAACAGAGAAAGTGGATGAAAAATTAAGTGTCCCCCAAAGCAAACCAAAGCCAACACAAGATGGATTGCGCACTCTGCCCCTCCCTCCTCCATACACGTACAACATAGAGCTAGGTAGAGGCTGACGGATATTATTCAAATTTCTTCAAAAATACCCACCTAACCTTCCACTATTACCACGACATATTTACGAGAAAGAAACATTTAATCTTAGCATGGACACTGAGCAAGACATCTCTCTCGGAGTCTGTAATACGAGTGATGACACGCTGAAACAGATTACGTTCGGGATCTTGTCGACTGAAATACTCTGGATTGAGTTTCATGATATGATGAGAGCGTGAGAGAGAGAGAGAGAGAGAGAGAGAGAGAGAGAGAGAGAGAGAGAGAGAGAGAGAGAGAGAGAGTGAGAGAGAGTGAGAGAGAGAGAGTGTGTGTGTTTGTGAATGTGTGTGTGTGTGCACAGGTGTGTGTGTGTGCGTGTGTGTGTGTGCGCGCGAGCGTGTGTGTGTGTGTGTGTGTGTGTGAGTATGTATATGTGTGTGTGTGTGTGTGTGCGTGTGTGTGTATGTGTGTGTGTGTGTGTGTGTGTGTGTGTGTGTGTGTGTGTGTGTGTGTGTGAAGGACTCGATCTGCATTGCTTTATTGCTCCCGGTATGTATGTATGATCTTTTCAGTCCATGACCACGCCTAACTTTAATGTATCTCTATCTTTGTTCTTATTTTTTGTTTTACGTGGACAGATTGTTAGAATAAGAGTCAGCCAAAAATGTCCATTCTTGAAAAACAAAGATCGTTCGTTTTCTCGCTCACTCTTAATCTTTCACCCCCCCCCCCCCTCCCTCTATCTCTCTCTCTCTCCCACCCCACCCCCCTCTTCTTTTTCTTCTTTCCTTCTTTCTTTCTTTATTTCTCTCTCTCTCTCTCTCTCTCTCTCTCTCTCTCTCTCTCTCGATCTCCCTCTCTGAGGTATTACACACCGGTACGACCGAACTAAGGTATCAATAAATTACTGTTGTGCAGCGGGTTAAAGTATTCTCTCATACCTCGGAGATATACCTTCACTCGGTCGCAGCGACGTCACGTGACATGTTATATGGTGGAAGAGAATGCTGTCGCTTATTTTCCTTCTGAGTTCGGTTAAGACTAAAACGATGCTCATTCACGGAAAGAACTATCCAAACTTGCAACCACAGCCGCGGTTGTCCTGTAAGTTCCCGATCCATGTTAAACCCTCATCCTCAGAAGGAAAATAAGCGACAGCATTCTCTTCCACCATATAAAATGTCACGTGACGTCGCTCCGACCGAGTGAAGGTATATCTCCGAGGTATGAGAGAATACTTTATCCCGCTGCACAACAGTAATTTAAAGGCACAGTAGGCCTCCCGTAAACCATCACAGAGCTCCCCGAGCGTCTAAATACAGTACAAGCATACTTCCATTTGAACGCTCACCGAACGGGAACATCCTGGCTGCTTTCTGTCGAGCGTGAGACATTTTCCAAGAATTTATTTTCGTAGACTTGTTCCGTTAACAACAACGGCGCCTCGTTTTTGCGCTAGACCTAACTTTTAAAATCTAAATAATAAATTGACAGCTTGTTACACAAACATTCTTTAATCATAAAAGAATTCGTTTTTCATCAAGACAAGATCAGAACAATTCGAAGTTGTGAAAGTTTAAAAAAAGAAAAGCCCGGAAGCAGGGTCACGCAAGGGTCGTAGCAGACGACGGCCGGTTTATCAGTGCAAATCGCCGTTCCTCTCAACAGTAAAAAGCCATCGCTAGAGTTCTTGTGAACCACAGCCGTTGTTTCGTGCATAAAAAAACGTGCTATTGTAGATAAGCTCACGTCGAGTCGCATTCAAATGACTAACTATGACGACTGCATTGTGAAAAGGGAAAACTGGATCACACGGGTTCACGATGGCTCAGGGGTAAGATAAACCACGCAAAAATAAATTCTTTGAAAATGGTTCGCTCTTTACGGAGGGCACCTAGGATGTTCTCAATTGGTGAGTGTTTAAATGAAAGGGTGTTTGTACTGTGTGTAAAAGCCTGACCGTATCTGTGATGGTTTACGGGAGGCTTACTCTGCCTTTAACGTTACCTTATGTACGGTCCAACCGGTGTGCAATGGGTGCTCTCTCTCTCTCTCTCTTTCTCTCTCTCTCTCTCCCTCTCTCTATCTCTCTCTCTCTCTCTCTCGATCTCTCTCTCCTTCTCTCTCCCTCTTTCTATCTCTCTCTATTTTACTTCTCTTTGTTCACCTCCCACTCCCCCTTACTTCCTTCTCCCTCAATTCAGATTCATCGCTGGCTCAAAGGTACGACTGACGCTGCAAATAACCACACTGCTCGTAGCGTTTGCACCTCCAGTCTTCTTATCACCTGCACAGCAGTCTTATTTTTATCATCTTTTTTTTTCTCCAAATAGCCTGGCTCTGTTTTGCATTCTCGTTGATTTCTGTCCATAAAATTCCAATGACTCACAAGCCTGAGCGTGGAAAACGCGTCGTGCATTTCCTGAAATGATTCAGGTGATTTTAGAAAAAGTTTGTTTAGAATCCCCAGCACGCAATCCTTCTCGTTCTTTTGTGTCTCCAGTTAATGTGGTGTTTGTGTGTGTGTACGTCCAGGTAATTACCGTGTGCACCCAGTTTGATTGTTCTATGTTTTGTACGCTCGTTTTTGTTCAGGGCGGTGCTGCTTTGACATATAACGTGCGCCACACACAAGACAGAAGTCGCAGCACAGGCTTCATGTCTCACCCAGTCACATTATTCTGACACCGCACCAACCAGTCCTAGCACTAACCCCATAATGCCAGACGCCAGGCGGAGCAGCCACTAGATTGCCAATTTTAAAGTCTTAGGTATGACCCGGCCGGGGTTCGAACCCACGACCTCCCGATCACGGGGCGGACGCCTACCACCAGGCCAACCGTGCCGGTCCAATGTCACATGCAGGTTAAGCTAATGACAGTATTTATAATAGTGCATGCACCCCCAGTAAGGGTACGTTTTGATATAACTCATGGTATGATGTCATCTCCATTTTGTGGGGGATAAAATTCGTTCTAAGGACGAAACAAACAAAAAAGCTAATAGATATAATAGACTAACATACTAAAGACCGAACGAATGAACGGCCGATCCGAACGAACGACCGAACGCATAACAAACAGACAAACATACAAACAACCAAATACAAAAGCATAACATTATGATCGTATTATTTAAACAGACAGACAGACAGACAGACGGACGGACGGACGGTCGGAGGGATCAACGAGCAGACGAGTGTACGGACAGGCGGACGTCGCAGGGTTAGACGTAGACAAAGACAGACAGGCACGCGTGACAGCCTGTCTTTGTCTATGTCTTAAGGCCAACAAAAAAAATAGGTCTGTTTACGGTAACATAGGCCAAAAAATAGGGTCGGTAGGTCGGGTTTTTTTTCTTTTTTTTTTCTCCAAAAAACCATATTTTTACGTTATTTTGCCAAAAAAACCAAGATTTTTTTTCCCCCCAAATGCCAAAAAAAAGTCTAGGGTCGCGCGAAAAAACTAGGGTCGGTCGGGTTACTGTAAACAGACCTATTTTTTTTTTGGCCTAATGGTTGCCTTGTCTGCCACAATCGCACCAAAGCAAAGCAAACGGAGAAAAAAAAAAGAAAAAAAAGTAAAGAGATCCCACGATCATTCGTACAGACATCTCCACATATTCACACATATTATTGTTCACCTCCCCCTTTATAACTTTCATAAACCCGGCGTTGTCACATCCGACATATCAGGCTTTTATCAAGGGCTGAAAGGGGTGACGTGCACCCTATTCTACCCGCCATAGAGCGAAACTGGTTCCCTTTCCCTGTCAGAGGTATCACCTTTGCTCTGTGAAAGGCGCCGTGGACGTTTCGGCGTTATTGGCACAAGAATACGCAGATCATGGGAAAAGCAAACAAGCATTGAAGGCTAAGTGCCTTACACCTTATCACTTTTTTAAATTCTCCCTTTGTAGGGGGGGGGGTGGGGGTGGGGGGGTGGGGGTGGGGGTGCGAGGTTGGAAGATTGGGGACGAGAGAGAGAGAAAGAGAGAGAGAAAGAGAGAGAGAGAGAGAGAGAGAGAGAGAGAGAGAGAGAGAGAGAGAGAGAGAGAGAGAGAGAGAGAAGTCAGTCAGAATGTTTTATTCGCGAAAACTCAAGGTTTATAACGAAAGGGGGTTTGGGATACAACGTAGTTATGTACACAAACGTTTGCACAAGTTTTCATAACGCGATTTGGGTGCCAGATCGCGTCGAATTCAAACTCGAAAAACTGCACCAACAGAAGTCAGGTTCCATTACATATTGTTCTCGAATTGATCACGCGTGTAGTGTGAATAATTACCAGTATTCTGTGTTCGCACATTTATGCCCGCTTGTCTTTTACCTTCACGTATGCTTCTCTGAATGTCCTCCATCCCCTGGGCTAACCTCTCGTTTAGGTTTTCGGTCATGAGGAAAAGTCTTTCTGTATCTTCAGCAACGCTGGTGTCTTCGGCGACAGGATCCTCGGTCTGCTTGTCGTTTGACTGCCTCAACTTGCTGCTTCGAGACACAGGCGGCCAACTGGTTTTCTCTTTCTGCATCATGCTTGCACGCCTCGTTCGTGCGGGTACGGCCACGGAGCCAGCTGTTGTCCCCTTACGATTTGCACGTGCTGCTTTGTCACTGTATAGCAATGGCGACACCGCTGGAATGTTGGCCTGTTGACACTGGCTGTCAAGCATGCCATCGTCCTTGTCATTACATTTGTTCTCTGGGTCTGGCGAGTAAAAAGGGTACGGGTGAAGATAAACACTTGCCTGTGTTTGCTGCTCTTGTTGTTCTTTTGATTTTGCGTAGACCGTAGCTCTCTCTGTGTCCCTTCGTATCTGACTCGGTGGCTTGCGACGATATCTCACTTCAGTGCTTGGTTATGTTGTTAGCGTTGTAATGGCGGCTGTCTCGGGGCTGGTCAGTCGCAAAACGACAACGGTCTTGCTTCCTTCTGCGGACACCTTCCATGAAGTAAGTTGGTTTTCGGTTAGCAGGGCCTCTAGAACGACTTTCACTACGGTTGGGAGTCCAACAACAGACATGGTACTTGAATAAATGTATTTGAAGATTTTGAGCTGGTAAAATCGCAGCAGTCAAAAATCCTCCCTGTTCGATCTCGTTCCGTCACGTGACCCGAGAGAGAGAGAGAGAGAGAGAGAGAGAGAGAGAGAGAGAGAGACACAACTGAAGACGATTTTTTTTTAGCCTTTTTGCTATTTTCGTTAGAGGGAGAGACAGACAGACAGACAGACAGACAGACCGACGGACCGCCCGACCGACCGACAGACAGACAGACAGACAAACAGACAGACAGACATTGGGAAATGTTTACGGGGTTGGACCACAGAGATATAGAATAGATTATATATCTCTGTGGGTTGGACGAACGATGAGAGCGAAATTAGG
>NW_027129600.1:32515-63290 GCF_037325665.1 Littorina saxatilis | reverse complement strand
GGTCGGGTTACCGTAAACAGACTTTTTTTTTTTTTGGCCTAATACATAAATTAATGTAACAAAGGTACAGGCCCAATGTTAACAGGACTCCCCATAGCGCGCGTCCCTGCGTCCTATAGGCACAAGAAGCCGAAAACACATACTAGAAATATATGGAGGGGGTCCCTGGACGCACTAGATTTTAAAAGAGCAGGTCCTAGGATGCACTAAATTACCTTTGTCGTGCGTACCGTAGATCTATACCATTTTCAGACTGCAATCAACACTTCGCAGTTCACTATACGTGACCACAATGTTTTATAAGTACACTGGGACTTTTCGGCTTTTGGACCCTTGTGACCCTCTAAAATACTGCAGTGGGGGTCCATGGACCCTCTAAAAATTTAAAAGTGGGGGTCCCGGGACGCACAAGGAGGGGCGTCCGTGGGGAACCCTGGTTACATACCGACTCCTTCCCGTGAGAATAGCCAGGCTTGACGTTGTACAGGGGATACTAATATGTGACCCTCCACCACGGAATGAGTCGCATGTCACCTTTGCATGATTTTCATATTTTTACATTTTCCTAAAGAGTTTTTTATGCTCTATCCAATGGTGAAAACCGTTTTAGAAAAGAGCGAAATATGTTTGAGTTATAAGCCTGTGACAAAGGTGACCCTCACACTGTTACCAGACACTTCCCGGACTTATATTAAGCCTAGCGCAGAAACGCGCGAGGTGACATGCGACTCATTTCGTGGTGGAGGGTCACATATTCCTTCTTCATCCTGCTTGTGTCCTTGCAGTGTGGGAATGTCTGGGTCAATTAATTTCAAAAATTGCCACGAGTGTTCGTGAAGAAATTTATTTCAGACAAATTCGCACTCTGTGCAGGTAGCACCTTCTTCTTGTTCTCTTGTCAGCAAAAGTAAATTTGCTTGCTGTGTCAGAATTAAACGTACATGATTGTATACACACACAAGCATGAAATAAAACGTATAAGTCACGATCACATACACACCAGCCAGCGATTAAGCGAAGAAATAAGCCAACCAGGAAACTGCATAATAAGGGATTTTCTTTTTTAACTGTACAATGCACAGCCTATTATTACACCCCCGGTATAGGGGTGTGTATAGGATTCGGTCGATGTGTTTGTTTGTTTGTTTGTTTGTGTTCGCATATAGATCTCAAGAATGAACGGACCGATCGTCACCAAACTTGGTGAACAGGTTCTATACATTCCTGAGACGGTCCTTACACAAATTGGGACCAGTCAAACACACGGTTAGGGAGTTATTGGTGGATTAAGATTCTACAAGGACTTATAGAGGGACATATTAATGGTCAAAGGGAAATAACCTTCTCAGTTGGTGGCAGTGAGAATGGTTATTTCCCTTTGACCAACGGGGGTGTTTTTCCTATCTCGGAGGAATTTCTTGTTTTAACGTGGAGACTGACAACATCCATGAACAAAGTAAATGAAATAGCGATTTGTTTGTTGGTACTCCACCCGTTTCCTCGTGGTCTTTTCTTGAAGTTTTGATTTGTCCACCATTCGATCAAATTGGCAAATAAAAATTATGTATGATGAATATCATCACACATCATTTTTCTCTGGACAATCATTATAGTTGGTATAAGCAAGACAATGGAAAAGATGCGATTGTTTTACCCAATGAAGTCAAGCCATGTTACTGACAGACACTAGCTTTATGAATTAATTATCCGCGAATATACTTTTATCGGTGATTGCCGTTGTGATTGCTGTGGTCTTCTTCTTCCTTCTTCTGCGTTCGTGGGCTGAAACTCCCACGTGTACACTCGTATTTTTGCACGAGTGGATTTTTACGTGCATGACCGTTTTTACCCCGCCATTTAGGCAGCCATGCCCCGCTTTCGGAGGGATTGCTGTGGTCAAAAATAGAACACTTCTTAGACCGTCCAGGCAGTGTGATTGTTATTGGAGTCATGGAGATTGTATTCAATGACGGTTTTGTATATTCACTGCACTTTTCTGAATTTGATGAAATATTGTGATACATCAAGACATTCGCTGCACTATCCCGTAGCCGATGAAATCTTATGACACGAAAGTCCTGTCCTCAGGTTAAAATAACTTCCATTCACTGTACCTTCTCTTCAGTTCAGTGTTCTTCACTCATTACGACACAAAAGTCCTGACGTCAGCTAGAATTGTCTTCCTGCACACAGGGCAGGCGGTGAAGGTCGATCCGCACTCCTGGCAGAACAGGAAGTGACCGCAAGGCAGCAGGGTCAAGGACACAGGCCTCACGTGACACTGACGACACATCCGGCGCGCCTTCAGACGCCTGTTCTCTGCCCTTAAAACGCGCAACCTCTTCACCTGCCGACTTCTCTCCCCTGAGTCGTCTCCGTCAGTTGGAGTTGTGACCCCTCTCTCCATGCTTCTGTCCCGTGATCGCCTTCGAGATGTGGAATTTTGAGCTCCTTCAGTTTGGCCTGACGAATGTTCGTTGATGCCATCTTGTTTTGGAGCTGAATGAACTCCATTTGTAACCCCACCCGCGGCAGCGTGACTACTAGCCGCAAAACGTGTGGCGGGTACACTGGTCGTCAGCGAAGTTGGTGATGTGGTAGCGGCAACTCCTTGGAAAGCAACTGCGGCGGCAACACCGGTCGTTATCGGTGTTGTTGATGGTGTTGTGCCATCTCTAGGAGGACACATCGCTGCTTCAGTGGTGGTGGCGACAGTGCTTTCGTCGTACTGAACCACTTCTTCATTGCTGTTGAGTCGAGTTGGACTCCTATTCCTATACCTTTCATCATTCTCACAGTCACAATGCAATGATGCAGCAAAATTTATATCGCTGGTGCTGTGTACAAACTCACCATGCTCGTGATGAGTTTCAACAGCATCTGCGTTCTCTGAGTGCGCAGTATAACCTGAATGACGTACTGCGTCATCCACCGCTGTCAGCAATGCGGAGGCGGTCACGTGCGCAGTGGAAGTTGCTTGGTCACTTGCGGCGGAAGCAGCATGTGCGCCGTTTGAGGACAGAAGGTTTCGGAATACAGACATTACGAAGGGAAGTGAAAACCCAAAGCGTGTAACTGCTTCCACTGGAGCTGGAAGTGTGCTAGGTCTCTGTGTACGTCGAGCCGTGTTGTGTGTTTTCTTTTCACCAGACATTATTGCTGCTCTTCAAGTCTTTCTTGTCTCGATCCTTCACTGAGCAGTATTCGAGCTGATACTGATAATTTGGCGGTGGCTGTAGAGTTTGTTTCTCCTGAAAATAAGACTACTTTTAGCATAATGTCCCTAAAGAGGGACCAGGGAAGTGATATTTAAAACAATGTTTGTGCGCCTCTGAATTGTGAAGTTCCATGGGTGCACTAGATGAACCGGCCTGACAGCAGGTACCGCGGTAGAGGTAGCCTTTTTCACGGCATGGTTACGTGCCTCCGGATCACTGGATGCATGTTTTTCTGTCTGTTTGTCTCACAGTCTTCTTTCTGTCTGTTGTCTGTCCGTCAGTCTGTCTCTGTCTGTCTGTCTGTCTCACGGTCTGTCTGTCTCTCTCTCTCACACACACTGACACACACACACACACACACACACACCACGTTATAGGAACACAGACACATGCCATACACAAAGACGACACAAATAGCATCTATTCATTCATTGCAAATCGAAGTCCCACAGTCCATAATCTGACCCGAGGTGTGTCAGCTGACCGACACATCGATCAACTGTATTTTAATCCTAGTTAGCATTTGCTGTGCAATTACCATCTATTGCGCGCTTGTCAATGCGTAGCTTCTTCGCTATTTACGTGGAAAGCACACCTTCATGACGAACCGTCAGTAAACAAAACACTCTTATCTCGTCACTATAGTGACTGAGATATATATCAATAGATGCATGCTCACCAAATGACGAGAAGAACTTGAGAGGAAGAGGAGAGAGAGAAAGGAGAAGCAGAGCAAAAAAAAACACACACAGGCAAAACGAAGCAAACACATTCTGCATCCGCCTGTTCTTCTCGGGCAAAAGAACACAGGCAAAATGAGGCATACAAGTCAGTCTTCACTCGCTAAAAGACAATATCGTGCAGACATTCTGCCGGGGTCAGTCTGTCTGTCTGTCTGTATTTTCGTCCGTCTGTCCGTTTCAGGCAAAAGCATACAGGCAAAATGAAGACAGTCTGCACCCGCTGAAAGAAAATATCCTGCAGACATTCTGGTCAGTGTGTCTGTCTGTATTTCCGTTCGTCTGTTCGCCTCAGGCAAAAGAACGCAGGCTCAGAAGCATACAAGTTATGCACCCGCTAAAAGAAAATATCCGATAGAAATGATTATCGGTCAGTCAGTCCGTTTTTCCGTCCGTCTGTCCTTCTGAGGCAAAAGACCGTCACAGGCAAAATGAAGACTACAAGTCAGTCTGCACACGTTGAAAGAAGTATCGTGTGGAAAGTCTTGGTCAGTCTGTCTGTCTTTCCGTCCGTCTGTCCTTCTCAGGCAAATGAACACAAAATGAAGCGTACCAATTCTGCACCCGCTGAAAAATCCTGCAGAAATCAGTGTTTGTCAGTCAGTCTGTCCCTTGCGTCCGTGTGTACGTCTCAGTGTCTTTCTGTATATTGCAACGGCTGTAGAGGCAAAACATGTTTCAAACTCATTTTAACACAAAACAAAACATTTTTTCACGTTTATTTCAAATTAAAACAAATGTAGACACAACTTCAGTCGCCTTCAGATGTTTTTTGGAAGTAGAATTCGCCTGTACTCACAGCAACAACTTGTGTGTGCGAATCGTTCCATCTTGAACACAAGGCCAGTACTGTAACTGCCCTTGATACGGATCGATCCAAGGGGGGGCAATCTCAGTCATCTCAAAGAGGGAAATCCAAACGCTATCCGCCTTGTTCGATTTTATGGGCTTGGACGATAGAGAAAAATAAGAAAAGCAAACACTGGAGTATACCTGGACGAAATTTCTATCAAGAACGCAGAATTGATTTTTTCTGAGGTTTTTTTTTGCCGTAAGCGCCATGTTTATCGGAGCAGGAAACTCTTCCAGAGTGAGGCCCCTTTGTTGATGCATGTCAACATCAGATGTGCGAGACGCGATAAACATGGCGCTTACGGCAAAAAAAAAACCTCAGAAAAAATCAATTCTGCGTTCTTGATAGCAATTTCGTCCAGGTTTACCCTAGTGTTAGCTTTTCTTATTTTTCTCTATCGTCCAAGCCCATAAAATCGAACAAGGCGGATAGCGTTTGGATTTCCCTCTTTGAGATGACTGAGATTGCCCCCCCTTGGATCGATCCGTATCAAGGGCAGTTACAGTACTGGCCTTGTGTTCAAGATGGAATCGTTCAAGCTCCGCAATGCAAATGAATTATAAACGGCGTATATATAGTGTGCTGGCCTTATATTTAGCACGGCTTCGCGGGTGCGTTGACGTCATCGTTCACCAATCAAAATTCGTGATGGCGGCAAGACTGAGTTGGAAATTTACACTAGTAACCTTAACCTTGACATGACTCAGCGTTAGCTGCGTTGTTGTTTTTACCAGTCTTTCAGTGTTGCTATTTATATCGACAACACACAAGACGCCTGGCACTGTTAATTCTATTGTTGCCACGGTATTCAACACACAAGACGTCTGGCACTGTTAATTCTATTGTTGCCACGGTATTCAACACACAAGACGCCTGGCACTGTTAATTCTATTGTTGCCACGGTATTCAACACACAAGACGCCTGGCACTGTTAATTCTATTGTTGCCACGGTATTCAACACACAAGACGCCTGGTACTGTTAATTCTATTGTTGCCACGGTATTCAACACACAAGACGCCTGGCACTGTTAATTCTATTGTTGCCACGGTATTCAACACACAAGACGCCTGGCACTGTTAATTCTATTGTTGCCACGGTATTCAACACACAAGACGCCTGGCACTGTTAATTCTATTGTTGCCACGGTATTCAACACACAAGACGCCTGGCACTGTTAATTCTATTGTTGCCACGGTATTCAACACACAAGACGCCTGGCACTGTTAATTCTATTGTTGCCACGGTATTCAACACACAAGACGCCTGGCACTGTTAATTCTATTGTTGCCACGGTATTCAACACACAAGACGTCTGGCACTGTTAATTCTATTGTTGCCACGGTATTCAACACACAAGACGTCTGGCACTGTTAATTCTATTGTTGCCACGGTATTCAACACACAAGACGCCTGGCACTGTTAATTCTATTGTTGCCACGGTATTCAACACACAAGACGTCTGGCACTGTTAATTCTATTGTTGCCACGGTATTCAACACACAAGACGCCTGGCACTGTTAATTCTATTGTTGCCACGGTATTCAACACACAAGACGCCTGGCACTGTTAATTCTATTGTTGCCACGGTATTCAACACACAAGACGCCTGGCACTGTTAATTCTATTGTTGCCACGGTATTCAACACACAAGACGCCTGGCACTGTTAATTCTATTGTTGCCACGGTATTCAACACACAAGACGCCTGGCACTGTTAATTCTATTGTTGCCACGGTATTCAACACACAAGACGCCTGGCACTGTTAATTCTATTGTTGCCACGGTATTCAACACACAAGACGCCTGGCACTGTTAATTCTATTGTTGCCACGGTATTCAACACACAAGACGCCTGGCACTGTTAATTCTATTGTTGCCACGGTATTCAACACACAAGACGCCTGGCACTGTTAATTCTATTGTTGCCACGGTATTCAACACACAAGACGTCTGGCACTGTTAATTCTATTGTTGCCACGGTATTCAACACACAAGACGCCTGGCACTGTTAATTCTATTGTTGCCACGGTATTCAACACACAAGACGCCTGGCACTGTTAATTCTATTGTTGCCACGGTATTCAACACACAAGACGCCTGGCACTGTTAATTCTATTGTTGCCACGGTATTCAACACACAAGACGCCTGGCACTGTTAATTCTATTGTTGCCACGGTATTCAACACACAAGACGTCTGGCACTGTTAATTCTATTGTTGCCACGGTATTCAACACACAAGACGCCTGGCACTGTTAATTCTATTGTTGCCACGGTATTCAACCGGTCATTTTCCTTAAGCTTTTGTAACCGGACTTGTTTCGTGTCCGTATCCTACATTTTAGGTTGCAAGGGGAGGCTGAAGATTACCGAGGAGAGATGTCAGTATCTCTGGTCCTAAAATATGCGGTGTGTGAAAATGTATACCTCGCGTTGTGTTCAATCTAAACTTAGTGTCACTACACCCGCTGACCGACCTCGGTGTTCAGAGGAAACCTTGTGTGTTTTTCTCTACTGGACCACTAGAATGTATGTGCGTTATGTGTGAATGTTTTCATCACGTACAGCTTTTACATGGATTACACAACAACAACAAAAGTTAAGGTGAGAGAGAGAGGTTTTTACATACGACATACAACATGAAATCAGGCTCACCCACTTGCATCCAGTCGCCGACGCAACGCACGCTCACGCTCACACCTTTACTACTTTATGGACTAAAACGAAGGAAAACAATTACATGGTTTTATTAATTCCTTTAGATATCACGATACGCAGGACAAAACAGAGTCAAACAATGCATCATAATACAAATATTGATAAACCCTAGTCCTTACCTAACCTTAACTACCCGCCTACGATTAATTACCTATCGGTTAGTCTTAGCCTACCTACCTATCTTTGTTACCCGAGTGCAGTACTTTTCAGTACTATTAAGCATGTTAGTCAACTAAGGTAATCACCTATGCTTGTACTCTACAGTACAAGACTGTTAACTACGCACACAAAACAGCCTGAGCTTTTGCAGCACAGAGCAAACGAACGAACAACCCCTTAATCTAACATAACATTGCAGGGCTTTTCAGCCGAGCATAACGTATAACGTACGTGCACAACAACAATACGAACATAACAACTCAAGACCTTTCAGCCGAGTGTGACATACAACACACGTGCATCACAATACACTGCTTTGCAGCAGTAGACCACTACAAACATAACAACTCAAGGCCTTTCAGCCGAGTATGACATGCAACACACGTGCATTACAATACACTGCTTTGCAGCAGTAAAACACTACAACCGTAACACTCAACAACTTAAGGCTTTTCAGCCGTGTATGACATATAACACACGTGCATTACAATACACTGCTTCTGCAGCAGTGCAACAGTACAAACATAACAACTCAAGGCCTTTCAGCCGAGTATGACATGTACAGGGTTCATACAGACACCTGACAGTGAAATTCAAGGAGTATTCAAGGAGTTTTCAAGGAGTATTCAAGGAGTTCAAGGAGGTCAAATTGCATAGGTGTACACGTGGAAAAACTTTCATCAACCATGCATTCAAAGCTCAAACCAGAAACGTAAAGTAAAACAAAAACATTTATTTACTTTTTTAAATTAAAAAATTTTTAAAAGCACTTTCCACCCGGCATGACTACGATTTTCGACCGGCGATGGCTTGAAACGCTGTCACAATGAATCGACACACTGCTTCTTCAGAAATGGCGCTAAAAGCTACCCAGATGAAGGGGAAGTAATCGGTTTCAACTTCCCTTCGCACGATGGCAGACGACACACGACTTGCACACAACACGCACACAATCGATATAAATTGCTGAAAAACTTTAATATTAACTTTTTTTTTTTTGCCTGCACTTCAGAATTCAAGGAGGTTCAAGGAGGTTAAACACAAGAATGACCATTTTCTCCAAATTCAAGGAGATTCAAGGTCCTTGAAAAGGGGGGTTGAAAATTCAAGGAGATTCAAGGAGATTCAAGGAGCGTATGAACCCTGTGTAACACACGTGCATCACAATACACTGCTTTGCAGCAGTAGAACACTACAAACACTCAACAACTTAAGGCTTTTCAGCCGTGTATGACATGTAACATACGTGCATTAAAATACACTGCACAACACAGGACGTTCACAACAGAAGACAAAAACACTAAAGTTCTACATAACTGAGGACAGCTAAAGAGTCGGTACTTGTTCAGTACCGGACTACAGAATACTTCTGTCAAACAGAGACATAGTACACACTTGTGCAGCGTGTAAGAAAGAGAGAGAAAAAGACGAGGGAAAGAGAGCAAGCACTTATTCAGCGCTGACTGCCGGCATAGCAGCCGTGTCCCCTTTTTATACGGCCCAGCCTCTGGCAAAGAGAATGGGGAGTGGGGGTGGGGGTAACCAAGGGCCCGCAACTCTACGCTAGTGATACTGCCCTCCTGCTACACTCCCCCCTCCTTAGACCTAATGTGCCTGTCACATTAGTCAAAAAGAAAAAAAATAACAAAACATGAAATACATTCAGAGAAATCCAATTAAAAGTCATCAAACTCAGATAATCGTCAATCAATCAATCAAGAAAATCAGTGCAATTCCAAACAATCATCAAGATAAATGAAGCATTAGCAAAAGCATACACATGAAATAACAACAAGAGTCAAACCGTGTAAAACATGTACACAGATTACGTGTACATACAGAAATGCATACCTCCTGTTCATTGAAGCATTCCAAATGCATGTATACACACACAAAAAAAATGTCATCAACAAAAATATGTTAGTTCAAGTCCAACAGCACCAATGAAGCCACACAACCAAGTTGTGCTTTTCAATCCAGATTCGTACATGACGAATCACAAAATAAAGGTAAAAATGATATTTCAGAGAAATGAAGTCTGTAGTAATTTCTCAGTGGGCAGGGATCGATGGAAGACGCAGATGACTCAGTGATCCTATTATTGTATAATTAAGATATAGGGCCGTCAAAAGAGCCTTCGACCGCACCCTAGCCTGCTGAAGTTCGTAGAAATGATGACATAGGGCCGTCAAAAGAGCCTTCGACTGCACCCTAGCCTGTTGATGATGGTAAAGATGACTGAGCCATGGTGGGTTCCAGACCTGGCTGGCTAGCACTCAGCTGGCTCTACAGCCTTACCGAACTCCTCGAGGAGCTCCTGGAGGCCGTAGTCGGCGCAGGTCAGTGGGGCCGTGTTGCTCGGAGCTTCCGGCGTCTTGCTGGGCGGGACTTGGGCTCGGGCAGCACTGGTAGGATGGCAACTACTGGGCTTTTTCAGCTCAGCAGTACCCCCGTGGTGCCTCCGCTTGTGGCGTTTTAGTTGGCTCCTGTTGCGTAGCCAGTCCCCGCACTCAGGACAGCACTCCTTTCTCCGGAAGCTCCGGCAGCTTAACTCCTGGTCTTCGATCACGATCTCAGCCACTGGAAATGATTAACGAGATGGGGGTGATATGATGATGATCAATGGGGATGATTATGAGGGAGAATATCTGTTAGGGGGTCTGATCTTTCTTCCCACCCTGGTGTTCACAGGAACTTCACTTTCTCTACCCCACACATCCCCACCGTCATCCTCAGTCTCCCCCTCAGACACTAAGTTAATTTCTCCATCTTCACTCTCAGTCTCAGTCTCACTGTCTTGTAGGTCCCTCCCCTCATAAGGCTTGGTGTCGTTGATATGAATAATCAACAGTTTACCACCCCCCTTGATCTTCACAGCGCTCTCTCCCACCTTTTCTATTACTTTGAATGGCCCCGTCCATCCTAGACCAAGTTTTTGTTTTGCCCTCGGGGGATACCATCTCCAGACCCACGTCCCTGGTTCTACGTCCCTTTGTTTACAGCCCTGATCATGGTAATGCTTCTGTTTACGCACACTGGCCTCTGAGTTCTCTCGTACGAAGCGGAAAACTTTCTCCAGTGTGTTTCTCACCCACTCCACGTATTCTACAGGACACTGTGGCCTGTCGCTCATAGGGAAAACACCTAACTCTACTGTTAAGGGGAGATTGATCTCTCTACCGAACATAACAAGGTTGGGTGTGCACTGAGTGGATTGATGAACAGACGCCCTGTAGGCCATCATGATCAAGTCTAAGTGATCGCTCCAGTCATCTCGTTGCTCATTTACATAAGCTGACAGCATCTGCTGTATTGTACGATTCTGTCTCTCGACCATCCCATCGCTTTGTGGGTGGTAAGGAGTAGTTCTGGTCTTACCTGCACCTAGTACATTGCACAGGTGTTGAAACAAATGAGATTCAAACTCCCTCCCTTGATCAGTATGAATTGCCAACGGGACACCAAATCTACAGATGAATTCTGTCAGAAGTTTATCCCCTACAGTCTGAGCTGTATGATCAACCAGGCAGTATGCTTCTGCATACTTGGTGTAGTAATCCTCAACTACCATTATGTACTCAAAACCATCATGAGACATAGGCAAAGGACCCAGAATGTCAATAGCAACCCTTTCTAAAGGCATCCCCACATTTACGTGTTGCATTGGAAGCTTAGCCCTGCCTGGGCCTGGCTTCCTTCTTGCACACATGTCACACTGTCTGCACCACCTGGCGACATCGTCTGCCATACCTGGCCAGTACACATGACGCTTCACGTTCGCTAGTGTTCTGTCACGACCAAGGTGACCAGCTGACCTATCGTCATGCGACATTATCAACACTTTCTGTTTAACTTCGGCTGGAGCTACTAACAGAAATGTTTCTTCCTTTGTAAGACTTTTCTCGGACACAACGTACAACAACCCATCTACTACCCTCAGCTTATCCCACTGGGCTATTAGCGTTCTGATAGCAGAGCTGTACTGTGAAACTTCAGTTTTTAAGGGTTTGTCTCCCCTCCCTTTCAGAGTCAGTAAAGTGCTTGTCACTGAATCTCCCTGTTGAAGTTCCATTAACTCCTCATGAGACCAGACAGAAAACCAGTTACTATTACAGTGACCAGACTTAGGTACCCCAGGAACACTATCAGACCCACTAAAACCCACGCTCTCGGGTTCGGTCCCTGTCTGAATGCCACCTCGTTCCTCCCTCTCCCTATCCACTAGGGACGTACCATTACTGTCTCTCTGTACTCCGGGAATAAATGTAGAGGACCGAAAAGATTTGGGAGTTTCTCCGTAGCTCGACGAAGCAGAATTACTCTGTACCTCCTTATCTCCCCTGACCAATACACCTCCCTCCCTCTCAGTAGTATCACCTTGACCAGCGACCTCGGTGTCAACACACGGGACTTTCTCGCTTCCACGCGAGCCAGAGTTTCTCTGCGAACCGCTAGCTACACCCCTGTCTGCTAAGTCTTGGCCACACGCCTGCGCGCGTGTCACTACTCTAACTTGTTTCTGGCAGCACTGACTGCACTCTTCTCTCTGACAACACCTCCTTGGGATTCTCGACAACCCATCAGCATTCCCATGCGCAACACCTTTTCTGTGCTCTATTTGGAAATCATAGGTGTCCAAAGTAGCTATCCACCTAGCTACAATCCCCTCAGGCTGCTTAAAGTTCTTTAACCATTTAAGTGAACTGTGGTCGCTACGAACTAAAAACGGCCTTCCCCAAAGGTAGTGAGAGAAATACTTCACAAACTTCACTACAGCGTACAGCTCCCTGTACGTTGTACAATAGTTCTGCCTAGACTTAGGCAAGGCACTACTTGCATAAGCAATGACTTTTTCCTCCCCATCTTGTACTTGCGACAATACTGCGCCAATCGCAGTCGCGCTAGCATCAGTATCAAGCACAAACTTGCCCTCCCTAGTAGGGTATGCTAAGACAGGAGCAGAGACAAGTGCCTCTTTCAGTCTATCAAAAGCCTTTTGACACTTTTCGCACCACACGAACTTCTGATTCTTTCTCGTCAAATTTGTCAATGGACCAGCTATTTCAGCAAAGCCGGAAATGTACTTTCTATAGTACGAAGTAGTTCCTAAGAACGAACGAACGTCTGTGACGCAAGTCGGCACAGGCCAACTCGCCACTGCTTCGACTTTCGATTTCTCGCAAGTCGTCCCATGACGTTTTACAGTATGCCCTAGGAAGGTACATTCGTCTTGGAACAACAGACACTTTGATGGTTTAAGCTTGAGATTCGCATCTCTGAATTTCTGCAGCACCATTCTGAGATTTTGAAGTGCCCCATCGTCTGTTTTTCCTAGACAAATGACATCATCAATGTAGACAAGACACCTCTCAAACAAAAGACCACTGAGGACTAACTCCATAAGCCTCTCGAATGTCGCAGGACTGTTGCAAAGTCCGAACAGCATAACTTTGAACTGATAGAGTCCCTTGTGCGTTGCAAACGCAGTCTTATGCTTGTCTTTCTCATCCATTTCTACCTGAAAGAAACCTTGCGCTAAGTCTAGCGTTGAGAACCAGCGCGACCCAGACAAAGCGTCAAGCGAATCCCCAATGTGGGGTAGAGGGTAAGCATCCTTCCTTGTGCGTTCATTCAGTTTCCTGTAATCGACACAGAACCTGACAGACCCATCTTTCTTTCTAACCAAAACAACATTGGCCGCCCATGGGCTGTCACTAGGCTCTATGACATCTTCTTTTAGCATCTTCTCTAGCTCTCTGTCAACAACTTCCTTTTGAGCTATAGGCAGACGCCTAGGAGGTAACTTCACAGGTCTACTGTCTTCCGTATCAATTGTGTGTCGGACCTTCTTTGTCCTACCAAGCTGACCATTGGGACTCATAAAAACATCCTGAAACTCAATCAGAGTATCCCTCAATCCCTTTCTTGTGTCTTCATCGACACCTGGAGACACGTTAGTCACCAAACTTTCAAGGTAGCTAGGAAGCTGGTCGGAATGAATCTTGTCTTTCTCCTCACTTTCTTGTGACAATGAATTCAAAGGAACGGCAGTTTCTACAGTGGCAATGACAACGTCTGCTTTGATAATAACTTCTTTATCAGACAAGTTGGTGACAGGAACAAACACCTCGTCTTTACTGACTTGTACCAAACATCTGGGAACTTCAAGCTTTGTTTCACTCTTGAAACTGTCTACGCCTTCTAACAATCCATCAGCTTTTTCTTTAAACCTGGACTGAACAAGGAAACTTCTCACGAAAGCTTCAGACCTAGCTGGCACTACGACAGTGTCACGCACCTGCACTCTCGCGCATGTGTCAGTCACTTCCCTCTTCAGCTGAACTGTCTCTTCTCCTATCTTCAAAGTTCCCTGTGCCAAGTCTAGCAGACACGAATGTTTCTGCATGAAATCTGTTCCCAGTATGCCCTCACAGTTGCCTATGTCCCCAACAACGACACTATGGGAAAAACTTTTGTCACCTATCCCCAAGTCTAGAGTCACTTCACCCCGAATTTTCAAACCCTCGCCACTAGCAGTACAAAGATTCAACTTACTTTTCCGAAGTGTAGAATGCTTGCCTCTTGCTTTCTCAAAGACTGAAGTACTAATGACTGTGGCAGCAGAACCACTGTCTACCAGAAAGTCAACCGCGTCTCCCCCATAAATTTTCACTGACGCTACCAAACATCCTGTCCTGGATAGTACGCATGACCGCGGTGCGCCCTTTCTAATCGCGTATCTATCATCACCTGTAATTTGTCCTTCGGCTGAGTCTGTCACTGAAGAGACAGACCCAGCCCCGTTCAGTTTCCCTGTTTGCCTGGCGCGTTTTCTTTAGCTGGCCTTTCGTTTCTGTTGTCCAACTTCGTACACTGTCTAGAGTAGTGACCTTTGACCCCACAAGTGTAACACACCACTGAGCTGTTCCTGTTTCTGTTTCCTCCTGTTCCATTACCAGATTGTGAGAGTTTTTCCAGAGTCGCAGCTACCTTATCACTGAGAGTCGTAAAGGCTTTCAGTAACTCGCTTTCTCCTGGATTGTGCTCACTGATGCTTCTGACGCTAGTAGCAGCTTCCTTCTCTGGGTTTTCTGGTTTTCTTCCCTCAAACCTTCCATCAAAAGACTCAAACTCACTGGCTAGTGCTATCGCCTTATGAATGGATGAAGGGTGGTTAAACTGAACATGTCTCCTCAGATCTTTGGAAGGAAGACCACCGACAAACTGGTCAATCACAATCGTCTCCCTAGCCTCCAAAGGCATTCTAGGGTAGGCACTGGACGCAATGCGATTCAAAGCAAATCCATACTCAGTCACACTCTCCTCCTTCTTCTTAAACCTAGACCTGAACTCCACGCGGCGGAGATTTTCCTTTTCAGCAGGATCAAATCTTCTCTCTAGAGCTGTTTTGATGGCATCAAAGTCCTCTAGCTCTTCCACACTAAGCTCTCCTAGCACCTGTTGGGCATTTCCCCTCAATGACATAGCTAGGTTTACACCCCTTTCCGAGTAGTCCCAGTCATTCCACTTTGCGCAAGTTTCAAAATGGCAAATCCAATCTTTCAAGTCCCCCTTTGTGCCTGTAAACACATCTGGAAACCGTTCTTTCCTGCGCAAGGAACTGTTATTCAGAAATGTGCTATGAGCAAACGTCCTGTTGCTAGTTTGTGGACCTCCACTGGATCTATTCCTACCAGGACCACCATTAGACCTGTTTCTGAAACAACGACTGTTACAACTGCTGAACTGTGACTCGCCATCGTCACTACTGCTTTCACCAGGAACATTGGAAACATTGCTTCTACGTCTAGACTCTCTTCTGTTCATTTGCCTTGGAACTCTACTGTTCTGTGCCAACCAACTTGGTACCAACACCCTAAGAAAGCCTAAAACAGCACCCATCTTGCAAACTTACAAGAACACACAACACACAACTGTACGTAATGAAAACGCTCCTGCGAAATTCTAGTGTCACGCTAACTCCGACATCTAAACACAAACGAAATCCTGAGGTCACGGCACCACTTTTGTAACCGGACTTGTTTCGTGTCCGTATCCTACATTTTAGGTTGCAAGGGGAGGCTGAAGATTACCGAGGAGAGATGTCAGTATCTCTGGTCCTAAAATATGCGGTGTGTGAAAATGTATACCTCGCGTTGTGTTCAATCTAAACTTAGTGTCACTACACCCGCTGACCGACCTCGGTGTTCAGAGGAAACCTTGTGTGTTTTTCTCTACTGGACCACTAGAATGTATGTGCGTTATGTGTGAATGTTTTCATCACGTACAGCTTTTACATGGATTACACAACAACAACAAAAGTTAAGGTGAGAGAGAGAGGTTTTTACATACGACATACAACATGAAATCAGGCTCACCCACTTGCATCCAGTCGCCGACGCAACGCACGCTCACGCTCACACCTTTACTACTTTATGGACTAAAACGAAGGAAAACAATTACATGGTTTTATTAATTCCTTTAGATATCACGATACGCAGGACAAAACAGAGTCAAACAATGCATCATGATACAAATATTGGTAAACCCTAGTCCTTACCTAACCTTAACTACCCGCCTACGATTAATTACCTATCGGTTAGTCTTAGCCTACCTACCTATCTTTGTTACCCGAGTGCAGTACTTTTCAGTACTATTAAGCATGTTAGTCAACTAAGGTAATCACCTATGCTTGTACTCTACAGTACAAGACTGTTAACTACGCACACAAAACAGCCTGAGCTTTTGCAGCACAGAGCAAACGAACGAACAACCCCTTAATCTAACATAACATTGCAGGGCTTTTCAGCCGAGCATAACGTATAACGTACATGAACAACAACAATACGAACATAACAACTCAAGACCTTTCAGCCGAGTATGACATACAACACACGTGCATCACAATACACTGCTTTGCAGCAGTAGACCACTACAAACATAACAACTCAAGGCCTTTCAGCCGAGTATGACATGCAACACACGTGCATTACAATACACTGCTTTGCAGCAGTAAAACACTACAACCGTAACACTCAACAACTTAAGGCTTTTCAGCCGTGTATGACATATAACACACGTGCATTACAATACACTGCTTCTGCAGCAGTGCAACAGTACAAACATAACAACTCAAGGCCTTTCAGCCGAGTATGACATGCAACACACGTGCATTACAATACACTGCTTTGCAGCAGTAAAACACTACAAACGTAACACTCAACAACTTAAGGCTTTTCAGCCGTATATGACATGTAACATACGTGCATTAAAATACACTGCACAACACAGGACGTTCACAACAGAAGACAAAAAAAACTAAAGTTCTACATAACTGAGGACAGCTAAAGAGTCGGTACTTGTTCAGTACCGGACTGCCGAATACTTCTGTCAAACAGAGACATAGTACACACTTGTGCAGCGTGTAAGAAAGGGAGAGAAAAAGACGAGGGAAAGAGAGCAAGCACTTATTCAGCGCCGACTGCCGGTATAGCAGCCGTGACCCCTTTTTATACGGCCCAGCCTCTGGCAAAGAGAATGGGGAGTGGGGGTGGGGGTAACCAAGGGCCCGCAACTCTACGCTAGTGATACTGCCCTCCTGCTACACTTTAATGGATTTAAGAAAATGTATCGTCTTTAGGTGTGCAGGAAAATCGCAAAAAAAACCCCTGGCCGGAGCCTCACAGTGTTTTCGTTTCGGTCATTTCAATGTGTATGTTCTCGAAAGAAATTCACCAAGGAAGGTAGTTTCCTGTAGCAGTAATGCCCATGACCTTTGAAGGAAAATTACAAGTGTACCGAGGAAAGAGTACAGTGAAACTATACATAGAAAGGCAGGCCGTTTCACAGGCGCATGAAATAAATCATAGTGGATTAGCACGGAAGATTATCATCGTCAGCGCGCATGCACATAATCACAAAATATACATTCAAGACCCAGAGAGAGAGAGAGAGAGAGAGAGAGAGAGAGAGAGAGAGAGAGAGAGAGAGAGAGAGAGAGAGAGAGAGAGAGAGAGAGACAGACATGCAGGCAGGCAGACAGACAGACAAAGAGAGTCAGACAGACAGACAGACAGACAGACAGACAGACAGAAACAGACAGGCAAAGAAGCACTAACCATCCAGAACACAAAGACGACGGTATTGTAAACTTCTGTTTTACTGCTAATTCAGTGTAAGATATGCAATTTCAAAGACACAAACGTGCAAAGATTTCACAAACATTATCAGTAAATATATTTCTGCCAACACGGAAATAATTATGGTTCAGCATTAGATACTAATTAAAGCTCTGGGAATCATCATCCATACAAGCGGGCCTCAAAACTATCAATTAGAACTATACTCACGTACAGTTACAGACTGATTACAGATGGTTAAAAAAATAAAGCACTAAACTCTCTAGGCAACTGTCTCTCTCTCTCTCCCCCGCTCTCTCTCTCTGGGTGAATTGTGGGTTGCGTAAGTCCGAGGGGCACATGTAGCCTGTGTGTCTGAAGTAGTGGGTATGTTGCGTAAGGGTGTGCTGATATTGAACTTCAGTTGTGTTTTGTAAATGTCTATGTATCAGTGTATTATGTCTTGCCACACACATGCCAAATTTCCTTGTATTGATGAGGACAATAAAACTTCTTGTATCTTGTATCTGTCTTTCTATTTCTTAAAACTCTCTTTCTCTCTCTGTCTCTGCCCTCCCCCTGTCTCTCTCTCTCTCTCTGTCTCTCTAGAGACAATACAATACTCCCAAGGACAGATTGTAAGAAAAGGCGTAGCCTTAAATCTTAATCCTTGTTAAATAAAGTTCAATTCAAGTCAATTCTCTCTCTCTCAAGGGCCGGATGGGAAAAAGCATGTTTGTATTGCTTATTCTACCTCCCTCGAAAAATAAAGTTCAATTCTCTCTCTCTCTCTCTCTCTCTCTCTCTCTAAACGTGCACACTCACACATATGCACCAATTCCACTGCGCCACTACCTCACTCACTCTCTCTCTCTCTCTCTCTCTCTCTCTCTCTCTCTCTCTCTCTCTCTCTCTCTGTCTCTGCATTCATGCAACCAGTCGGTCATTTATTGTACACGCGGTAGGCATAAACGAAAACATTTCCTACCTTTCCTTGTGAGAAACTGCACTCACCGTTAAAGGTTAGATGAGATGACAACGTTTTATCCACAACTACATTGGAAATAAATGTACGTAGCTATCAATTAATTGATTGCTCAATTGAATGATCTATTTATTCATTCATTTATTAATGACAACCATCGATTACAAACATCATGTTTTCAAACGAGCAAGGCATTGCAATAAAAAAAAATGTGTATCAGACACTAAAATCAAACACATGAGAACTATATACGTCTTTGCTTCATGTCGTCAGTATATCCCTTTGCAGAGGGAAAACGTTTCTGTAAATTGCCATGAGAATGTAAGCGAATTTTCCTTCTCGCTTCTTCCATTGCACATTCATTTATAAATGCTTATATATGGCATTTGTGTGCAACTCCGCAAATCTTCACAGGCTGCTACATGAAATAAAAGAATCCTTTTATTTGAACACATACAAAAAACAACAGCCGGGCTACTTCTTGTGTGGACTGGAATTTGTCATGATTTTTTTCTCAGATTAATACAGGTGTCAATCACGAGATTAATTGTTTAGAAAAATCCCACTCGGCATAGCCATAGAAAGCAGCTAGGCTGTTCATCTTTCCATGTGCGTGTGAGGGGTCGGATGCTCTTATCTCGTGCATGTACACGACTGGACAGATCTGTCGTAACATGAGAAGTAAGGTACACTACACTACACTACACTACACTACACTACACTACACTACACTACACTACAATACAATACAATACAATACAATACACTTCATTACACTGCACTACACTACACTACACTACACTACAATACAATACAATACACTTCATTACACTGCACTACACTACACTACACTACACTACACTACACTACAATACACTGCACTAAACTACACAACACTACACTACAATGCAATACAATACACTACACTACACTACACTACACTACACTGCAATGCAATGCAATGCAATGCAATGCAATGCAATACAATACAATTACAATACAATACAATACAATGTGGTGCAATACAATACAACACAACACAACACAAAACAATTTAAAATACAAGGCCATAAAATACGATACGATACAATACGATTCCGTACAATACGGTGAGATACGATACGATAACATGCAATGCAATGCAATGCAATGCAATGCAATGCAATGCAATGCAATGCAATACAATACAATACAATACAATACAATTCAAAACAATAAAAGACTATAAAATACGATACGATACAATACGATACCATACAATACGGTGAGATACGATTCGACACGATAACATGCAATACAATACAATACAATACAATATAATACAATACAATACAATATGATGAGATACGATACGATACGATACGATACGATACGATACGATACAATACAATACAATACGATATTATACAATACAATACGATACCATGTAATAAGACTTTATCAGCTCAAAATGAGAAATGACATTTTGCCTGTCAATGAACACACAACAACATTAAAACCCATCAATGTAAACAACTATCACACACACACACACACACACACACACACGCACACACACACACACACACACACACATACACACACACACACACACACACACACACACAAACATGTCATTTGACATGTAAATCTAAAATATGGACCAACTATTTAGTATGAAGCAGAAACCACAGGGCAACAGATCATTTCTTACAAAACTCAACATGTGTAAATACACTGGGATATTGTGCTGTACCATTCAGGCGAGTGATACAGCCTGTACGTGTGTTCAGTACACGCTCCAAGTAATATTGTGGCTTCCCAACACTGACCATTGCAGACCGATGATTTGAACCACCTGAAGAACATAAAAGCAGGGAGAAATAGTGTGATCCAACTCTTCTGTAGCCACTAGTAAATCAAGTAGGAACATATTATTCGTAGCTCTCATCTCTACTCGCTCGTGTAAATCAATGAGGCTTTTAGAAAAGTATGTATGCAGCATGTGCTGAATGTTCAACAACAACAAATACAACAACTACATGTATCACAACTATCACAACAATTGAGTACTTACATTAATGAATAAACAGATGGATGAGTAAAAGAAATAATAAAACGATAAATAACTAAAATTTAAAAAAATGAATAAATAAAAAAAATGAATTAATTAATTTTTTAAAAAGGTACATAAATAAGTAAATATATTACGAAAATATATATATGACAAATGCATTTTTTTTACAAATAATGAACACAACACAAATAAACAAACAACTTAATAAATAGATAAACCAATGTATAAATAAATGAGTAAATAAATTATTCAATAAATAATTCAATAAATAAGAAATATATCAATAAAATCATAAAAATAAATAAATAGCTAATAAATGAATAACAAAATAATTAGAAAAATTAAAATTTAAAATGATAAAACAACGGGTTCTATAAACGTGCCCATACCTTGTTAAAATATCTGATGTTCTGTTGCGAATGAAGAACACCATCCACAAACACTGATTGGGGTAAGGCGGAAAGACCGTAGATTTCGATTGTCTCAAACTGCAGAGGTTCTGATGGGCTGTAGTCTATTTTCTTGGGAATTATTTTCATTTCACCAGCCTGCAGGAAAATGTGGATGTTTTTAAATTTCATTTTTATTTTGGTGTATTTAAAAAAATATATAAAACTGTATTGTGAACGACATTATGTTAACACCAGTTCACTCACTGATTGATACAGGAGAGAAAAAAAACACAAATTGTTATGTAGTTCCATTTTCACTATGCAGGGCCGGACCAAATGAGTTGTAAGGGGGGGGGGGGGGTTCCTCCTTTTTGGGGGGGCAAATCAGCGAAGGTGGGGGGGGGGGGTACCTTTTTCTCATCGGATTTCACATTGAATAAAATTTGTTAGAGACACACACAAAATTTATTTAAAAAAACAAAACAAAACAAAAAAACACTCAAGGCAAGGTACATGCTTTTTCCAGGGGTGGGGTTCCGGAACCCCTGGAACCCCCCCCCCCCCCCCCCTGGGTCCGGCCCTGCTATGTTAACTTATTCAATTGTTGTGTGTGACAAGGCAAAGGACGTTTTCTGTTTGCACTCACAAATCAGAAAACAAAGTGGTCATGTACTGTATTTACACCCCCGGTATAGGGGTGTGTATAGGATTCGGTCGATGTGTTTGTGTGTTTGTGTTCGCATATAGATCTCAAGAATGAACGGACCGATCGTCACCAAACTTGGTGAACAGGTTCTATACATTCCTGAGACGGTCCTTACAAAAATTGGGACCAGTCAAACACACGGTTAGGGAGTTATTGGTGGATTAAGATTCTACAAGGACTTATAGAGGCACATATTAATGGTCAAAGAGAAATAACCTTCTCAGTTGGTGGCAGTGAGAATGGTAAGGACGGGGGTGTTTTTCCTACCTCGGAGGAATTTCTTGTTTTCTTTATGTTCTTGTATTCTGGTCTGTGTACGTACGTGTATTTGTGCGAATGGTGACATCAAAACATACAGGGTTATGGCATAAGTGATGCATATCCCAAGACGTGTATTTAAGGGCGGTACCAATTTGGATCACCCAAACGATAAATCGATAAAAAAAAAAGTTGTACAAAATCAAAAGCACAAAGCAGTTTAAAAATTGTTAACACTTTTTCAAAGTATGAAATATATTCTTCATCAGAATGTTTAATTAGATAACTTCAAAAAGAATAAAAATAAATCAGATGCAGTGAACGCAAGTAATTGCCTGAGAGAGAGAGAGAGAGAGAGAGAGAGAGAGAGAGAGAGAGAGAGAGAGAGAGAGAGAGAGAGAGAGAGAGAGAGAGAGAGAGAGAGAGAGAGAGAGAGAGAGAGAGAGAAAGGCACAGAGAAAGGGAGAGAGAGAGAGAGAGAAAGAGAGAGAGAAAGAGAGAGAGAGAGCTAGAGAGAAAGAGAGAGAGAAAGAGAGAGAGCTACAGAGAAAGAGAGAGAGAGGTAGAGCGAGAGAGAGATGGGGGGGGGGAGAGAGAGAGAGAGAGAGAGAGAGTGTGTGTGTGTGTGTGTGTATGTTTGTGTACGTGCTTGCTTTTTTGCGTAATCGTGTATTGTGCATGCGTGTACTTTTCTGTATTTGCATATCAACAAAATGTTACTAACCTTCTCCATTTGAAAAGATATTGTAGAGTAGGACGTGTCATTGACTGAAAAAAGGCAAAAAAATCTTTGACATAACACTGTCAAATTGCTTACCCCAAAAATAACAAAATTACACACAAACGCAGCGGAAAGTTGTTTCTTAACAAACACACACACACACACACACTCACACACACACACACACACACACACACACACACACACACACACACACACACACACACACACACACACACACACACTCTTGCACACATTCCCTCTCTATGCACAAGCACACACACACACAGACACACACACACACACACACACATACATACATACATACATACATACACACACACACACACACACACACACACACACACACACACACACACACAAACACGCACACACACGCACGCACGCATACGCGCACACAATCATTACCACAGTGCATAGTTTAAAACAAAACCATCTCAGTACTGACCATCCGACTCTCCATCGTCTAAAAACAGTTCACCCTGGGCTTTCCAGTTTTCATCAAGCGCGACTATCAAGCCCATGTCCTTCTTTCGGCTGAAAAAAACCCCACACAGTGTCAAATATTTCCAGAAACGTCGCAAGCCTTACATGGATACAAATATACAAATACACAGACACAGACATGATTGGGAAAACAGAGACCGAACTAGTCGGATGTTAATCAATGAGGCTTATATCGCGCATATTCCGTGGGTACAGTTCTAGGCGCTCTGCAGTGATGCCGTGTGAGATGAAATTTTATACGGCCAGTAGATTGCAGCCATGTCGGCGCATATTTACCTTTCACGGCCTTATTCCAAGTCACACGGGTATGGTAGACAATTATTAACTGTGCCTAAGCAATTTTGCCAGGAAAGACCCTTTTGTCAATCGTGGGATCTTTAACGTGCACACCCAATGTAGTATACACGGGGGGTGGTTCGGACACCGAAGAGAGTCTGCACACAAAGTTGACTCTGTGAAATAAATTTCCGCCGAACCTGGGATCGAACTCGCGCTGACAGCGGCCAACTGAATACAAATCCAGCGCGCTACCGACTGAGCTATATCCCCGCCCATGTTATGAACATAAGGTCCATCATATTGACCTCCTGAAATGTAACATGTTTGCGTGCAGGTTAAGCTTTGCGTAGACAACTAACGGAAATTGGTATGTTTGTCAAAATAAGACTAGTACTGATATAATTAAGCGAATCCGAGGTCAGATAACTATGGCGAAGTGCACTTCTGACATCAGGACAATCATATATCAACGATTAAAGGCTGCCATATTCGTAGCGTTCATAAATCACATATTGTTTACATGTGCCAATAATGTTATAAAACTGTACCTAAGGGGATATAATAACGATTGGCTGTAGCTTTCGAACACAGAAAAAATTATTTCAGTATTGCAAAGTGGTGTTGATAGTGTCGAATGTAAACAGAACAGTCTCAAACGCCATCTTTGGTTTACGAAACGTCACGAAGTGACGTCAACGGTCTAAAATTAGCCCAAGTCCTGGAGAACTGTTGCTAAACAATGCAATAAAGAATTAATTATTTCTCGTAATTGGTAAGGACTTCAAACCTAAAACTTTGCAGGAAGCTTAATTTATACATCCCCGCAACGATGAGAAAAGCCCTGGAAGTAATTAAACTAATTAAATAGGACTATGTCAGCCTTTAAGGACCAAAGAAGCAAAGCAAAAATGTGATATGGACATGACGAGAAACATAGTCTCTTCCTTCTAATGTTCATGCTTACCTTTCATACGTGGTAAGCGCAGGTGTCTGCCAGGGAATCACGTGACCTCCACGTAAGTGCAAGTTGAACTTTTCCAGAGGGGTGTACAGGTTGTTGGTTTGTCCCACTGACGTCACTTCCTCTCCCTACAACCAGCCAATCGCTATTTATAAATCATGTTTTGAACTACCGATCCAGTTTTACATTTCTGTCTGTACATACATTTTTTTCAAACGAAAAATAAATAACAAGAGGTTTCTTTGTATACGTTTTTATTTGCACATTTTGTCTCCTCCCGCTGTCTTTGAAAAAGTTTGTTTCTCAAAATAAACCCAGACACACAAATACAAGCAAATGCTCTCTCTCTCTCTCTCTCTCTCTCTCTCTCTCTCTCTCTCTCTCTCTCTCTCTCTCTCTCTCTCTCTCTCTCTCTCTCTCTCTCTCTCTCTCTCTCTCTCTCTCTCTCTCTCTCTCTCTCTCTCTCAGTGTGTGGCAGACCTACCGTGTTGTACTCATACCATCTGGCCTTTGGGAAGTAAGCCTCCACATTGGTCACATTCTGTAAGACAACAACAACAACACTAATAATAAAAGTAATACAATGAAAACACTTATTAATTGACAACTTTGATGAATGTAGATTACACATCCCGACAAGTCTACCCTTTACAAAACATCATTAGGGAAAAATCAGAAGTTGGCAAACATGCAAAAAATGGAAGGAGGATTACATTTTTATTTGAATTAAGCAGTGTGTATATCAACAGTTAAAGGTAAAATGATTCCTTATAAGGTATCACATCAGTTTGGCCATCGCAGACCTATCCATGCTTTTACAAAGGACGCACGTATAAGAGCGCTATAGTATACTTCAACTTGAACAAATACCAAAACTCAACGACTTCTTTCTGTGCAGAGTTGGAATCTTTTTGTTGTTGGTGAATTGATCTCGTAACTGACACCAATGTCAACATGCAAAATTAAAAAAGTCAGACAAAAAAAAATCCAACTCTTCTGTATGTTTGTTTGCTTGTTGTTGTTGTTGTTGTTGTTGTTGTTGTTGTTGTTGTTGTTGTTGTTGGTTCGTGTGTGTGTGTCTGTGTTTGTATGTCTGTTTGTTTTTGTATGAAGGAAACTCTCATTCCGTTTTGAAGATCAGCTACCACCATTCAAAACTCGAGCGTACCAGTGGGTCTGGTACTAAGACAAAAAGGCGGCTTAAACGACACATGAACATCTTTCTCTCTCACAACAAGCATAATTATGTGCAATGAAAAGGCTGCCCCTGAACAACTGTGCATGCATGTACTGCATGACTTTATAATTCTGACCACTGACCGGTTCCAGCACAGGCGAAATGAGCAGCGCTGACCCCAGCAGAAACTGTCGGTCAACATCTCTGGCTTTCAGGTCAGCTGGGAAACTGGTGGAGAAAAAGACAAGAAATCAGACACAGGATGGAAAGACCAGAAATCAGATACAGAATGGAAAGACCAGAAATCAGATACAGGATGGAAAGACCAGAAATCAGATACAGGATGGAAAGAACAGAAATCAGATACAGGATGGATAGACCAGAAATCAGATACAGGATGGAAAGACCAGAAATCAGATACAGGATGGAAAGACCAGAAATCAGATACAGGATGGAAAGACCAGAAATCAGATACAGGATGGAAAGACCAGAAATCAGATACAGAATGGAAAGACCAGAAATCAGATACAGGATGGAAAGAACAGAAATCAGATTCAGGATGGATAGACCAGAAATCAGATACAGGATGGACAGACCAGAAATCAGATACAGAATGGAAAGACCAGAAATCAGATACAGGATGGAAAGACCAGAAATCAGATTCAGGATGGAAAGACCAGAAATCAGATACAGGATGGACAGACCAGAAATCAGATACAGAATGGAAAGACCAGAAATCAGATACAGGATGGAAAGAACAGAAATCAGATTCAGGATGGATAGACCAGAAATCAGATACAGGATGGAAAGACCAGAAATCAGATACAGGATGGAAAGACCAGAAATCAGATTCAGGATGGATAGACCAGAAATCAGATACAGGATGGAAAGACCAGAAATCAGATACAGGATGGAAAGACCAGAAATCAGATACAGGATGGACAGACCAGAAATCAGATTCAGGATGGAAAGACCAGAAATCAGATACAGGATGGACAGACCAGAAATCAGATTCAGGATGGATAGACCAGAAATCAGATACAGGATGGAAAGACCAGAAATCAGATTCAGGATGGAAAGACCAGAAATCAGATACAGGATGGAAAGAACAGAAATCAGATACAGGATGGAAAGACCAGAAATCAGATACAGGATGGATAGACCAGAAATCAGACACAGGATGGAAAGAATTGATCACGTTCGAAAATAACTCTATCGAGTTTGTTTGGATTTAGAAAGAGTGAGTACCCTTTTTGTTCGACGACAAATATTCGACACGTGGTTCCTGTACACGTGACATTATAGGCCAGTCACTAGCGAGCGAGGGCCGTGTCTGTAACACGTGTACAGGAACCACGTGTCAATTATTTGTCCCCGAAAAAGCAAGGGCACTCACTCTTTCACAACACATACAAACACGACAGTTCGTGTTTTTTCTCCTCGGAATTCGTCTATTGCACCATAATTATTATATATATACACGAGACTGAAAACTGTAATTGTCACCAAGAGGAATTTTGAGCTAAAATTTGGTGTGTAGCTTGGATTTGGGGTACATACGGTGTTTAGCAAAATTCCTACCTGTAGTAAAAGAAGAGATATGAGCTTTACATGCCTTTACACAGCCAGCGACAGAATGAATCGGACGATTAAGCACTTTGTGATGGTGACACGTCTTGACTAAAAATGTGACGTCGGGATAATTTGCAGTAAGCAACTTAGAAACCCTTAACAGTTAGTGAAACTTAATTCCTTTGTTTTATTGGAACTCACTCGAACATGAGCGGCCTCATGACAGTGTCTCCCTCCAGGTGCGCCTTGTAGAGAAGTGTGTAGAGGTATGGCAGAAGGCGATATCGTGTCATCAGGGGCTGTTTCACGATGTCAATGAACCGCTGATCAAAGGCCCCGGGATCTTGGTGCTGTGAAAGAAGCAAAGTTAATCTCTTGGGGAATTCAAGTTACGGACGAAAGACAGAAAGACAGAAAGAAAGACAGAAAGGAAGAAAGAAATAAAGACAGAAAGACAGAAAGACAGAAAGAAAGACAGAAAGAAAGAAAGACAGAAAGAAAGACAGAAAGACAGACAGACAGACAGAAAGAAAGACAGAAAGGAAGAAAGAAAGACAGAAAGACAGACAGACAGAAAGAAAGACAGACAGCAAGAAAGAAAGAAAGACAGAAAGGAAGAAAGACAGAAAGACAGACAGACAGACAGAAAGAAAGACAGAAAGGAAGAAAGAAAGACAGACAGCAAGAAAGAAAGAAAAACAGACAGCAAGAAAGAAAGAAAGAAAGACAGACAGCAAGAAAGAAAGAAAGACAGAAAGGAAGGAAGAAAGAAAGAAAAACAGACAGCAAGAAAGAAAGAAAGAAAAACAGACAGCAAGAAAGAAAGAAAGAAAAACAGACAGCAAGAAAGAAAGAAAGAAAGACAGAAAGGAAGAAACAAGGAACGAAACAAGGAACGAAAGACAGAAAGAAAGAAAACCAAAAAGATGGATGGAGAAGGTAAGTGAGTGAGTGAGTAAGCTAGTATTATGTGAGGCTTCATCCCATGTTTTTCTGGGGTTTTTTTAGTTATCGTATATCCTCAGTGATTTTGAGTTTAATTGTCTTAGAAAGTAGGTTATTTCTTTTGCTGGTCACTAATGTGTTTGAACATTATGACGTTCAAAGATGAGATGTGTTTGAACATTGTTCAGAGAAAATTGAAAATGAATCAAAATGTTGTACATAAAAAAAAAAATAAATAAATAAAAAATAAAGTATTATGTGAGGCAGTCAGTAAGTCAGAAAAAGCAATAAAGCAGAACAGACGACAAAATGGAAAAAAGAAAAGAGAAATTACCCGTTTAAACCACCAAAGTTAAACGATTAGTCAAGTTAACACACACACACACACACACACACACACACACACACACACACACACACACACACACACACACACACACACACACACACACATTCACACACACACACGTGTCTCCCTCTCCCTGTCCCCCCTTACCAATCCCTCCACCAACCCAAACCACATCAACCCTCCCCCCTCCCCCACACTCCCTCAAATGTCATAAAAATACCTTAAAATCTGTAGTTTCACCAGGACCTTTAGCGTTATGGTTCCTGGCGAAGGGGTAGAAGGCTCCTAGCTGGTGCCATCGTAAGCACATTTCATACGTTGTCTCCCGCCAGAACCCGCAAATATCTGCGCCGTTCTACAAAGAGCAAATATCTTGAAATACATGCACTATAAATTATGGTCCAATGAAAAAAAAACCAGCAAACATTTGCATATAGGTAACATTCTAGGTAACAATACAAGTGTAACATGTTGTAATTACAAGTGTAATCTTTTGTCAGAGTTTCAAATGAATTTTTGTTTGTTTGTTTGCTTAACGCCCAGCCGACCACGAAGGGCCATATCAGGGCGGTGCTGCTTTGACATATAACGTGCGCCACACACAAGACAGAAGTCGCAGCACAGGCTTCACGTCTCACCCAGTCACATTATTCTGACACCGGACCAACCAGTCCTAGCACTAACCCCATAATGCCAGACGCCAGGCGGAGCAGCCACTAGATTGCCAATTTTAAAGTCTTAGGTATGACCCGGCCGGGGTTCGAACCCACGACCTCCCGATCACGGGGCGGACGCCTTACCACTAGGCCAACCGTGCCGGTGTTTCAAATGAAAAGTCATACTCAATGACCAGTATCTGTCACAAAATTTCAAATAATGGTGTTGGGATTGATAATTACTGTTACACCAAACGAAGTTGCATTGGGTAGGTTTTCAGTACGGGAGTTAAAATTAAGCCTGGATGAATATAATTATGTTTAATTTATGTATTTGGGGTAGCTGACCCTGTGTCTTCATGGTGTATACGTGCGCCGAAAGCATACGCATGTTTGTAACAACAAGGCAGTCAGGTGTACTTACAAAGGAAAAACCAAACAGGCTGTATTCCATGATTCCTGGTAAAAGCAAAAAGATAAAGGGGAATTAAACATGGCATAACTTCAACAACCAGCACTACAAAAGCAACAACAACTTCAATACCAACGTCAGAAATTACAACAACAACAGCAACAACAAAAACTACTACTACTACTACTACTACTGCAGCAGCAGCAGCACTAATAACAAGAACGACGACGACGACGACACTTGAGGTAAAAAACATGACGGAGAGATGCATCTGGGACCATTAAGGTGAGTACCTAACAATGATGGATAGATGCATCTGAGACCATTAAGGTGAGTACCTACCAATGATGGAGAGATGCACCTGGGACCATTAAGGTGAGTACCTAACAATGATGGAGAGATGCATCTGGGACCATTAAGGTGAGTACCTACCAATGATGGAGAGATGCATCTGAGACCACCAGGAGCGGTTGTCTCCCATCCACTTGGTTGCGTAGTGACCGGTACCGGCGAAGTTAGAGCGTGTCATTGTCCAAGGTCGTTTCCCTGGAAACACTCGCTTCAACACCCTAGCAAAGATGAAGGTCAAATATGAGAGAGAGAGAGAGAGAGAGAGACTGAGAGACTGAGAGAGAGAGGGAGAGAGAGAGTGTGATAGAGAGAGAGAGAGAGTGTGTGTGTGTGTGTGTGTGTGTGTGTGTGTGTGTGTGTGTGTGTGTGTGTGTGTGTGTGTGTGTGTGTGAACGCGCGCGCGTGCGTGCATGTGTGCGTGTGTGCGTGTGAGGATGTGAGCGTGCGAACCTGCGTGCGTGCATGCGTCCATGCGTGCGTGTATTTAGGCGTGTGTGCGTGTGTGTCTGTTTCTGTGAATGTGTGCGTATTTAACGAATACACTTACTCATCGGTTCTCATGGCCATGGCGTGGGCATACAGACTGTGTACATCGTAGTGTTGACCCCAGGCCTGCTGCGCC
>NW_027129600.1:25015-27515 GCF_037325665.1 Littorina saxatilis | reverse complement strand
CGCAGAAGAAGCAGATGAAAAAGAAAAAGAAGAAGAAGAAGCAGAAAAACACGAAGAACAAGAACAAGAAGAACAAAAACAAGACCAAGAACAAGAAAAACAACAAGAAGAACAACAGGAACAAGAAGAAGAACAACAAGAAGAAGTAGAAGAAGCTTAACCTCCTGTAGAGTGCCTGAAGAATCTTACCACGATGATGATGAAGTGCTGATGATGGTCATGCAGGTCTTGGATCAGGTCCGGCATACCTGCCCACTCGCTTCTGTCGTACGTGAATATGAACTGCTTGAACAGCGAGTCTATGTCGGCCCACTGCACATCCTGTGGACAACAAAACAAAGAAGAAGAAAAACAAATTTCTATAATCAATGAATAAATAAACAAGTCACTTTGTCCATAAACCAATAAAACAATAGGTCAGTCGGTTATTCAATCAATAGATGGATAGAAAGATTACCCAATGACAAGAAGGAGAGAAGGAAACATAATATCAGTTGTCAGTTGTCAGTCTGTCATGATCAGGGAAAGCGTTTCATTCGATAGAATGTGCTACATCCGTTGTAAAGTTTACGCGGGAAGGACTGTATGATTAATCAAGCTGAACTACAGCTAGTATCCTGAACAACAACCACAACAACAACAAACACAACAACCACCACAATCACAACAACAACAACAACAACAACAACAACAACTGGCAACAACAACAACAACAACAAAAACACATGTCGTCATCATCATCATCATCAACAACAACAACAACAACAACAACAACAACAACAACAACAACAACAACAACAACAACAACAACAACAAAAACAACAACAAAAACAACTGTCAACAACAACAACAACAACTGGCAACAACAACAACAACACATGTCGTCATCGTCATCATCAACAACAACAACAACAACAACAACAACTGTCAACAACAACTGTCAACAACAACTGTCAACAACAACTGTCAACAACAACTGTCAACAACAACTGTCAAAAACAACAACTGTCAACAACAACTGTTAACAACAACAACAACAACAACAACAACAACAACAACAACAACAACAACAACAACAACAACAACAACAACAACAACAACAACAACAACAACTTCAATGCTGATATCAATTGATTTCGCGAAGCCTTCTGGAAGTCAACTTCGGGCTCAATTAAAGACATACGATATCGATTGAAACAAATATCAACAGGACGTCTATTTTTGACCATCTCTTTCAAAGTAAAATCTCTTATGTCAAAAAATAAGTTCGAACATACATCATAACGCAAATAATGGCATCACGTTACAATTTTTTTCCACTTTTTCTGCGTGTCTTCCGAGGGAGGGACAACCTTAAGAATTTCGAGAACGATGTTTGTCTTGGTGACTTCAACATATCAGCGGTAAAAAAATAGTGGTGACGTCACCGCCAGGCTGTGCGTGTATCGGTATCGTATATCATTAAGAATTAAAGGCCCCAACCCCTGCTCACGTAAGGTATCTGTGCAGCACGAGTCCTGTTAATGACCATCCACATGTCGCTGATGTTGGTGTAGCCCCAGCGACTCAGCTGGTACCCCAGGGCCCAGTACGGAGGCAGCACCGGTTGACCCACCGCCTGCAGAAACCAAAATGATAATAATAACAATATTATTATTAAGGGTATTTATATGGCACAAATACTACCATAGTCAAGCGCTTTATTAAAGGCACAGTAAGCCTCCCGTAAATCATCACAGATACTGTCAGGCTTTTACACACAGTACAAACACCCTTTCATTTAAACACTCACCGCTTGAGAACATCCTAGGTGCCCTCCGTAAAGAGCGAACAATTTTCAAAGAATTCATTTTTGCGTGGTTTATCTTACCCCTGTGCCATCGTGAACCCGTGTGATCCAGTTTCCCTTTTTCACAATGCAGTCGTCAGTTAGTAATTTGAATGCGACTCGATGTGAGCTTATCTGCCATAGCACGTTATTATGTACCTCTGACTATGCACGAAACAAACGGCTGTGGTTCACAAGAACTCTAGCGATGGCTTTTGACTGTTCAGAGGAACTGGCGATAGGCATAAACGGTCGTCTGCTACGAGAACCACGACCTTGCGTGACCATGCTTCCGGGCTTTTCTTTTTTCAAACTTTCAAAACTTCGAACTGTACTGATCTTGTCTTGATGAAAAATGAATTGAAGTTAAAAAAACCAAAGGAATACTGTACTCACCATACAAGAACGAGACAAGACGGTACGAATTTTCGCTTAAGGAAGCTTCATCAGGAAAAACAAGAACACAAAAGACAACAAAATTTTTTTTATGATTTAAGAATGTTTGTGTAACAAGCTGTCAATTTATTATTTAGATTTTAAAAGTTAGGTCTAGCGCCAAAACGCACCACGGTCCAATTGTCTGAGAAACAATCCGCAAAATTAATTCTTTAAAAATTGCTCGCTCTTTACGTAGGGCACCTAGGATGTTCCCGTTCGGTGAGTGTTTAAATG
>NW_027129600.1:0-22500 GCF_037325665.1 Littorina saxatilis | reverse complement strand
ACTCTGGAGCAGCTTTGTCGTCGGTCGTCGTCGTTCAAAGGATCGTCGGTCCTGACGATGTCGTCGTCGGTGGTAGCGGCGGGCATGGATTTGCAAGCGGACAGCGAAGCGTCCTTGATACTTCACCTTAGCAAAATGTCACTGACGCATCGCAACAATGACGTGTCTGGCGAGGAGGAGGAGGAGGAGAAGTGTGACGTCAAAGTAAATTTAAAGCTGACGTCAGGTGTGACGTCAAAGCCTGGCGCAATGACGGTACTAGGAGAGAGGGTGCCTGCCTCGGCGCTGACTGTGTCTGGTGGCGGAGAGAAATCGGCCACAGTGCCGTGGATCAAACGCGAGAAGGGTCTGATCGCACCCAGCTCGCTGACCAAGCACCTCTCTCTGCCCTCGTCGCACGGATTCACGCACTCCTCTGCCTCGCAGTTCTCCCGCAACTGGTCCAGAAAGCTGAGTCCGTCTCACTTCTTCGGTGGCCCGATCCGTTCTGCCTCCACGTCGGTCACCTCTGCCTCTCCTGCCCCCTCCCCGTCCACCTCCTACCCTGACAAACCCACGCTCTGTCGCAGCCAAAGTGACAAGTTTCCAGCCTCCTCGGAGAAAAGGTATTTTGCTGGATTATTCCCGGACCGGACCACGCCATCACACGAGACGTTAGGCAAGCTGGCCGGGCAAATAAAGAGCGAAACCTCCAGTGTCCAGACGGTCTCTCAGAATCCGTTCTCATCTTTCCAAGCTGCGGCGGCTTCGTCATCATCCAATCCTTTCAGCGCGTTCGCCAGCTACAGCGGGTCAAAGTACGCGCCCTTGACCTTCAAAACGGCGGCGTTTCAGGGCAAGACCTTCAAAGCGGAGCAAGCTGGCGGCAGCGGCGAAGGAGGAGAAAGCGATTCTTCAGTTTTGACGTTCTCCCCCAGCGGGCACGCGGCACAGGGTCGTGGCCAAGGCCAGTCCCGTTCAGCGCATAACGCCCCTAAGGGTGGCGCAACGGGAACGACACAGACGGACTTCTCTCGCTCCTCTCAGGGTGCAGCTTTCAGTGCAGGACGGCACAGCAGTTCTTCGGACGCCATCACCAACTTGCAGTCCCTCAGACTTAGTCATTCCACTGCTAGTTTTTCAGACAAAGGCGCGGCTGGCTTTAACCGCGGAGCGCACAGTTCTCCTGGAAACCCAGCTGATCCCCAATCGCTTAGACTGAGCCACTCTGGATCAAGCAGGCATGGTGCTGGTGGCAGCATCGGTGGTGGTGGTGGTAGCTATAACAGGGGCACGCATGGATCAGTGGGACATTCATCTGGAAGTTTCCCGGGAAGCTCGCGCGATTCGCAGTCCTCAAGACAGGAAGGTCATCCTCCTAGAGACCCCAGTGGCTTTAACCGAGGTCTTCATAGCTCTGTAGGTAATGCACAGGACCACCAGTCTGCCGCAAGAGAGAGCCAGTCTCTCGGAGGGAGACACAGCAAACGTTCGAACACCTTTCCACCCTCTCCCCATCTTCCTTACTCCAAAAACATCCCTCCGGGCCTCAACCCCTCTGTCGTCATAAAGACCTCGGGAAGTGCTCTCAGCGCTGTTGGTGGCTTGGGCAAGTCCTCCAGCCAATCAGCGGTCGCTATGGCATCCTCGCACGGTCACCATGGTAAAGCGGGGAGCCACACAACCACACCGAGTTCCACGGGAGGGAGAATAAGCCAAGGGTACCACCCCTCTTCTGAGCACGGCTGGAAAGCAGACGTCAAAGATGAACGCGGCATAGTCCACAAGCCTCGCTGGTCGAACGTAGGCGCAAGAGCGTCTTCTGCGTCATCAAGGACATCATCCATGGCGTCATCAACCGCGTCATCGCCGCAGGGCAGAGAGGGAAGCGGGATGGCCAAATGGTCAAGGCCCAGCTACCCGTCTTACCCTCCTTCCAGCTCCCACAGGTCGTCGACGCAAATGTCTTCTCAAAGACCCTCACCACATGTGTCCGGGGCTTATGAGATGTCTTCAAAGATGCTTCCTTCTGCACAGATGTCCTCTTCTCAAAGCTTGCCTTTGTCGTCTGCTTCGGCTATGTCGCCCTCTTTGCAGATGTCGTCAACATCTCAAACGTCCTCTCCTTTCCCGATGTCTTCTCCGTCTGCTAAGATAAACTTCTCTCACATAAATCCAACGGGACAGGCGTCATCTCCGTATCATCAGATGTCTTCTGCAAAAACTGCACAAATGGCCAGTGCTCAGCAGATGGCGTCCTCTTCATCATTTCAGTCGTCCTTCGTGGGCAAAGATGGTCGCCACCATCATCATCAACAACACCACCACTATCAACAACAACACTATCAACAGCAGCAGCAACAACAACAGCACGGGCACAGCAGGTCCTCTGCCTGGCAGACTTCCAAGCACCACCAGCCCCATCACCACCAAATGGCAAACGTTCACGGGCACGGAGGCGGCTATCCGACGTCAATGCACAGTGCTGCGTCATCAGCTACGCCACCTTCTGCGTCATCGCACTCCGCGCCTTTCTCGTCAACTCCCTACACTGTTGCCTCCTCGTCGTCTAATCAGTCGATGATGACGCACGCGCAGGCACAGACTGCAAAAACCTCGCAGCTCAGAGACAGTGGCTATGGTGGGGGAAGAGATGTGGCACACGGCACAGGAGGCAGGCTGCCGCAGTGGTCAAATCAACGGTCGGGGTCGGGTTCTGGGTCAGGATCAATGTCATCCATGGGCTACGGTTCACACTCGTCATCTAACAGAAGTTCTGTGCCACCATCATCACCATCACCGATGACGTCATCGACTTTACCCTCGTCGGCTATGACGTCATCAGCACATACGAGTATTCCACACTCCCAGTCTTACTCTTCCTCAATGAAGTCGTCGTCGTCGTCGCTATCGTCAGTGTCGTCTTTCAAGCAGAACGCGGAGGCCGGCAAGGAAGCTACTAACGCCAGACCCGCAATTGGTGGCGGAGTACGCACATCCACAACAACCAACCCGCCAAGCAACAGCAGTGGAGGTGGCGCTAAGAGCAAGACGTTGCATCTGGATTTTGACCAGATGTTTTCGGACGAAAGCTCCAACAGCTCATTCACCACCGTCGTCGACAACATCGACTACGACAGCAGCCGCTCTCCCGCCACTCCCGCTAGCGGCGCTGCTACCACCAACGCGACGCCCTCCTCCTTCTCGACTTCCACCTCCCACTATTCCGTACAAGGGAAGGACAGCTCGGCCTCAATGGCTGTTGCAAGTGGTGGTGGTAGTGGTGGTGGTAAAGGGTACGGAGTTGGTGCGTTCGGCAGTGTCGGTACCGGCAAAGACCGCAATGACAATGACATCGCTTTGTTTCCTTCCAAGTCGTGATTGGCGTTACTGGTTAGTGTTTGTAGCTCTAAACGTAGCAGGTCTAACATTCTGACTGGTGATTTTAGATCTTAACTGAAGAGGTCTAACATTCTGAAATCTACACACCGGAAGACCGCCTTAAAATGTGAATCCATGCTTTGGCTTACTGAGCATTATGTCAACAGTTACTGAGCAGACTAATGCTGGACACAAAGAGAATTACGTTTGGCTTTTGTCGTTTGCTTCTCTGTGGGACTCTTCGATAAAACACGAACCTAAGCCTCCCAAGAGTTAGATGCAGAGCGTCAGATTCTCAGTGCTGACCTCGACAGAAGCCACTGTAACGGGCAAGCTGAATATAATCACGAGTACAAAGTGTTAACGAACAGTTGCCGCTGTTAATGTGAAGGATACTTGGCAGCTAAAATACGACTATCTGTCACCATAAAATGGTGATGCACCTGACCTTGTTTCTGTCATAAACTGTCCTCGGCTGCGTCATACCGGCTCAGAAGATTTGAATCTAAGCGAGGTCGATACATTTTCGGTAGTAACATTGATTCCCGGAATTGCCAAAAGCGTGATGAATCCTCTCGCATCAGTCTTCGTCAAATCTGCTGTGCAAAGTGCACCTCGGATCTGGGCGAAATATCCCAACATAAACATTGCTGATGAATACTTTTGTCAGAATTACCTGTATCGCTTTTGATGAAATACTCAAAAAGTCTTGTCTGATGAAAAACAAAGGGTAAAGAAGTTTGACAAGATGCTGAGGTGTTGCGGCGTCATCGACGACACCAACGCCTCCTTACGTCATGTGACGTCACTTAGTTACACCCTCATGACGTCAGCTTGAGTGTTTTCCTGGTCTTCTTTGACGTTGACAGACATTGTCGGGGACAACTTGCTAGATGTCAAGGAACTTTAGAACGACAAAGATTGTAGAAGCTCCAAAGTCATTCCTACTCTGCACAAGCCATTGTGCAGGCTTTGATCGTGTTTTCCTTACGCAGAACGTAGCAGCCCAGTTTCACCGTATCCACTGTGCAAATGACTAAGACAGTTTTTGTGTGGATTCATAGACAAACAAATTATGATGAAAAATCGAAGGAGAGATTTTCAACTCCTAGTCCTACTCTTCGAATGCTCTCCTATGAAAAACAAAATGTACCACAGGTGTTTGTGGCTGTCATCCAGTATTCAAACGCATGTTGATGTTTTTCTTTGTTGTCACGAGAAATTGTTATCTTTGATGTAACTCAGTCAAAATGTTTGTATTTTGTTGTGCTGGAATGGTTTTCTTCTGTAGCATGAGTCTTATTTTTAAAGAACTGTCATGGATCTTTCTCCCGGAACCCAAACAGCCCAACCTGTGTTTTTGATTTTTGTTTTGTGCTTATAACAAATATCACTGGAGCAATAGTCGAGTGCAATTATAATGCCTTTCATATTATAAAACGATGTGCGAATCTATAAAGGGTCCTTCCCGTACATGCATTTCATTGTGAAAACATTGTTTAAACTGCATCGTTGTTCATTCAGATTCCTTGACTGTGCTTGAATATTCTCTGGATTCTTTGGACGTGACGATTTCTTCTTTTCATTCTTCTTTGACGATTTAGGAGGGTTTGTTTAAACCATACACCATAGAAGAGCGTGTAAGTCTGCAACAATGTACAAAGACATGTCTAGTGAACTGTAGCAATGTTTAAACCATACACCCTAGAAGAGCGTGTAAGTCTGCAACAATGTACAAAGAAATGTCTAGTGAACTGTAGCAATGTTTAAAAACGCCTCCCTTTTCGTGTAAACCATCTTGTAAACAACCACAGCCTTTACATGGGATAATAGCAGGCAATCGTTTGGACACATATCCACAATTCTACAGCCCGCACAGAGTGGCCATTTAATGTTGAAATAGCTTCGTAACTAACACCTATGTCAATCTGTAAAATGACTAAAAAAAATTAAATTCAAACAAGAAATTCCTCCGAGGTAGGAAAAACACCCCCGTTGGTCAAAGGGAAATAACCATTCTCACTGCCACCAACTGAGAAGGTTATTTCCCTTTGACCATTAATATGTCCCGCTATAAGTCCTTGTAGAATCTTAATCCACCAATAACTCCCTAACCGTGTGTTTGACTGGTCCCAATTTTTGTAAGGACCGTCTCAGGAATGTATAGAACCTGTTCACCAAGTTTGGTGACGATCGGTCCTTTCATTCTTGAGATCTATATGCGAACACAAACAAACAAACACATCGAGCGAAACCTATACACACCCCTATACCGGGGGTGTAAAAACCTGCATAGTTGAAAGCCAGGTACACCCCCGTAAATAGGGATGTTTGGTGTTCACTCTGTCTGTTTGTCGGGTTGTCAGAGTGTCCTTCTGTCCGCACTCAGTTCTGTGGTGTTTATCAAATGTTTGAGCTAAAAATTTGGTAAGTATCATGTTGTGGAACACACGCTCGTTGAAAAAAAAAAGAAAGTTTCCACATTCAAGGAAAGAGTCTGTGGATGTGTCTAGTATACGCTGTGTACGTTACGCCCGAGTCATCCGGGATTCAAATCAAGTGCGATAACCTCATTGTTTTTATCTGAGTTCTGTCCCCTGAATATCAGTCAGTGCATGCGCCGAGGCATTAATGGCTGAACGTTTCACAACTGCTTTTTTTTCACTGCCTCTCACTGGGGAGACGGTGATGTTCTGACCCCCTTTGGGTCAGCACTTGTTCATCTTTGGTATGTGTCCAAATGGCAGAATACTGTTATCCCATGTAGAAAAGGTGGGACGGATTTTGCTGGTGTGTACGTTCGTTCACATGGGAAGGAACGTATCTTTTAATTTGAGGAATATAAGATTTGTGCTGCATGGTCTGGTCTTTCTTTGTGGAAATGATGTACGAGGTACGCATACCCTTTTGTAAAGGGCTCTTGAATGGGTGGCTGTTGGTAATGTGATTGTTAGACCAGATAGATTTTATTTGTCAGATTTTCTGTGTTACTCTGTTGCAACCTCTGTTTTCCTAATGTCTGTGAGGCTGTGTTAAACGTTGTCAATCGTGACTTTCAGCTTTGTTATAACTCCATTTAAGTATTAGCTTTCCCCCCGTCCGTGTTATATTGCTGAAATATTAAGAGCATTTTTCTCCGCTGTGTAGTTTCTGTAAGAAATAAACAACCTCTTCTTGTTGTTTATGCTGGTCTGATTTTGCAGAATTTGTCTTCTCCTTCCTGGTTTTGTTTCTAAAAAAACCCTCATATTGTCTTGCTGTCTGTGTTAATGTTATTTCTTAAAAAAAAGAAAAAAGCGTACTTGTTGTGTGTTTTTGTTTGAAATTAAGTGACTGTGTTCCAGTACACTTTGGAACCGACTCATGATAACTGCATTAGAATGTATGTGGTGGTGTTAATGGTTTGTTAATGCTTTTCTGTTTGTTTATTGTAACACGGTACCTTTGGAACTTTAAGAGATATTTGTTGGTGTTTTTTCTTGATTTTGTTGATGATGCGTTTTGAGGATGATAGCAAACGCTTAAAGCGTCTGTCTCTAGCTGTTGTGTTGATGTTCACAAATGAAAGGATGACATGTTTTATTTACGGCTTTGCATTTTGCTCCAAGGTCATTACAGTTCCGAAGGTTTTTTATTCTCGTTGCATTTTTCGCTAGACAGATTGTATTGTCATGGATTTGAATCATTGAAGGCGCAGAGCGTCGTTTGCCGGCGTCAAATTTCATGTTGTCAGGATGACATCAGTGACGTCTGGTTGCGTCACTGTGCCAGTGTCAAATTGCGATAATTAGCTACATCGTCTATCGATGTCTACAGAAAGTCAAGTCAGTGTTTGTGCCGCTGGACAACTATTTCCTTGCTGGCGTGATGCGAGTTGATTTACTTAGTGAGAAGGGTCACGTGACAAATTGCGTCACAGCTTTAATTAATTGTGTATTTTTTTTAAGGGTGGGTGGGAGGGGGGGGGGGGCGGGCAGGGAGGGATGGATAGGGATCTTTATTCTGCAAATGGTGTTGATTCTTCTTAATCCCGCAGTTGATGTTAAATACATGATCATTTTTGTGATAAACTTGTGCGGTCGTTGTGTGCAAATGTTGCTTTGTTGCTTTATATTCTTCACATTATGCTGTAATGAAAGTTGCGTTAAATTGGTGTCAGTATGTATGTACAAATTGAGCAACGTAAGACGTTAACTGGATGTTATGTCTTTTTCTTGTAAAAATGAACTGATATGTGCCGATTTTATTGTTGTTATCGTTCTTGTTTTTCTATTGATATGTGTCGAGAAGGACAGGAAAGAAGCCGATCAGACTAGAAAAAAAAACAAGAGAAAAGAAAAGAAAAAACCACGGGTCCGATGTTTGTACTTCAGACTATAATTATCATCTCTAGCACATGTATTTTATCTTTATGGATAGAGTTAATACGTTTGATTTTCTGTGAGTACATGAAAAGTGCTCACACCGTAATATGTTCCTGCCATTGTCATATGGATTTTCCACGGGTAAATTTCATCCATCACTATCACATACGACGTCATCAGTACAATGTTAGTCGTACACAGAAGCTCTTTGCCTCTTTGAAAAGCCTCCAGCATACTGCATCATTTGTCGGGGCCTCTGAGCAAACGACGAAGTAGTACACACATAAGTGGAGAATGATATGGTTAATTAGAGAGAGATTATAGTATTAGTTAGCTTTTGCTGAAAGATAATACCTGTACTGATCTGCACTGGCTTTCGCGCGACTCAAATCAATTTGCCAAGAAAGACATTTTATGTTGCCAAACTGACTTTGCAACGCTAGACTCAGTATGTGGCATCCGCTTACCGGATTCGATGGTAGTGGTTTATTGTGTAAAATAGCAATGCTATCACAGTTTAAATTCGGACTGTCCAACCCAGAATCATTCACATATGCTTCGCCATCCAGCCTACACTTAGACACGTGAGCCTCATTTTGTTCGCGCTTTTTTGTTTGACTTTAATTTTGTTTGGAAAACAAATTGCTGTACGCTTTTCACGTTTGTTTGCAGTTTGGTAACTTAGCCGCTTTGATGGTTACTTAAGCAAAACACATGAAGCCAAAGGTTAATTTGTGATTGGAAATTTTCCTTTCAATTTGCTTTGTTTTACTCGACGATTCATTTACTCCTCTGAAATTGTAGCAGAAAAAAAAGATGATTATAAATACCATAGATGTTTTAGTGTGTTGTTTTGGTTTCGTAACTCGCCGGCTAGTCAGCTATTAAATAAACATAGCACCATGCTGTGCTCAGGATTGCAAACGTAGAGGACAAAATATATGTGATACAAAGAACGCGAATTGATCTGTCAGAAATATGACGTAAATGGCATTCTGAAGGATGACACAAACTGTAGAAAATGGCGTAACCACGATTTGGCAGCCAGAAGAGCGTGACGTCATTTTACCCAGAGATTCGTCACTGCCTCTGATTACGTGTACAATACTGTGTACGTCACGTGAGAAACGTCACAGAATTTCATGACCTAGAGTTGTCTTTAATGATCTCGTCTGTACTGCGTTTTGGTGTCCGCGATTTTGTGAATTTATTGGTGGTGATATTGTACATTGTAAAACTTTACCGTAGCTACAAGTATTATAACGTTGTTTCCATTTTTGAAGTACATTTGCATTTTTGTATGAGTAGTTGTATGCTGTTTGGGTGTGAACCAATTTTTGTGGCGTGTATGCTTTTGAGTGAACGAAATGTATACAATTGTCGGAGTGAACATTGTGATTCTGTTCCTTTGTTATCTTGTACGTTGTGTTACTCGCACAAGTGCGCACCCCCCCCTGCGGGTTAGGGGGAAGAATTTACCCGATGCTCCCCAGCATGTCGTAAGAGGCGACTAACGGATTCTGTTTCTCCTTTTACCCTTGTTAAGTGTTTCTTGTATAGAATATAGTCAATTTTTGTAAAGATTTTAGTCAAGCAGTATGTAAGAAATGTTAAGTCCTTTGTACTGGAAACTTGCATTCTCCCAGTAAGGTAATATATTGTACTACGTTGCAAGCTCCTGGAGCAAATTTTTGATTAGTGCTTTTGTGAACAAGAAACAATTGGCAAGTGGCTCTATCCCATCTCCCCCCTTTCCCCGTCGCGATATAACCTTCGTGGTTGAAAACGACGTTAAACACCAAATAAAGAAAAGTTTCTTGTACGTTGTGTTACTCGCACAAGTGCGCACGTGTACACGGATGAAGGAATACACGCAAACAGCAACAAAAACAAAACACTTTTCGTTCTATGGTATTCATGTATGGTTTGGCTTGCTTCATGTTTGTCAGTTTGCTGCCCCCCGCGGGTTAGGGGGAAGAATTTACCTGATGCTCCCCAGCATGTCGTAAGAGGCGACTAACGGATTCTGTTTCTCCTTTTACCCTTGTTAAGTGTTTCTTGTATAGAATATAGTCAATTTTTGTAAAGATTTTAGTCAAGCAGTATGTAAGAAATGTTAAGTCCTTTGTACTGGAAACTTGCATTCTCCCAGTAAGGTAATATATTGTACTACGTTGCAAGCTCCTGGAGCAAATTTTTGATTAGTGCTTTTGTGAACAAGAAACAATTGGCAAGTGGCTCTATCCCATCTCCCCCCTTTCCCCGTCGCGATATAACCTTCGTGGTTGAAAACGACGTTAAACACCAAATAAAGAAAAGTTTCTTGTACGTTGTGTTACTCGCACAAGTGCGCACGTGTACACGGATGAAGGAATACACGCAAACAAACAAAACAAAAAAACACTTTTCGTTCTATGGTATTCATGTATTGTTTGACTTGCTTCATGTTTGCCAGTTTGCTTCTTGAAACGGGACGAATGTTGGAGACTGACAGGGGCGAGTATTATGTGCGGCAAAAGAGCGTGCATATGTCGTTCAGATGCGGGGGTGGAAGAGTAGGGTGCACTTGTAGGAAGAGAGATGTCCGTCCGAATAAAAACGTGAGTGGGGGAAGGGGGGGGGGGGGGGCGGTGAGAATGGCGGAAGTTGATTATCGAGGGCCATAGAAGAAAATGGGATTTCAAATTCTTACGCAGATCCCACCAGATGCATAGTACTTTCGTCGAGAGAGGCCGAACGCAGGGAAATCGTTCTCTGTCGAGAGTGATATACATTATGAGAGGGGGAAAATAGCACACTTAAACTTAACAAATAAAACGAGCTCACTTTCTCTCCCTCTCTCTCCCTCTTCCCCTTTCTCTCCCTCTGTCTCTCTCCCTCTCTACTTCTCTGTCTCCAACCATATTTTTTCAATTGGTTTAAAAGAATGAGAAGTCACAAAAAAGTTCTTAATATTAGTTTTTTTTAAAACACAGAGGGAAAACAGACGATCTATAATGAAACATTGACAGCCTCTCGCAAGCTTGCAGAAAATCAGTAATGGCATAAGCTGAAAATAATTGTGTGTGTGTGTGTGTGTGTGTGTGTGTGTGTGTGTGTGTGCGTGCGTGCGTGCATGAGGTTGTGTGCGTGTACATATATGCTTCTTTTTGGCTGTCTGTTTGTTTGTATTTCTGTCTTTTTGTCAAACCGTTTGATTGTGTTTGCGCATCAAGGAACTGGCTTGTTCAATATGTTTTGTTAGAAATACACGTCGATGGAGACACGATTTGTTGTTGACAAATTGTTTTTTTACTCGACAGTCATGCCTGTGTGTTTTAGCTTGTTTGTGATTGGTTAATTGTTTACCCCGCCGAGCGGGGGAGTACAAATGAAGTCGTGTGTGTGATATTAGTGGAAATAAATATCGCCTTTGTTGCTTCAGAGATGTGTTTTAGTTTTTATTTTGTCGGTCTGTAGTTATGGATGCATTGAAAAAAAACCGGTAACAAACATCTTAACTACAACAAGCAAGCAAACAAACAAACACAAACAAGCATACAAATACAACAAACAAACAAACCAAGCAAACACACATTCAATCTAGCAAACGCACACACACACACACACACACACACACACACACACACACTCACACACAACCCTCCCCCCACACACACATATTAATCCATTGTTAATCGTATGAACAATAATTTATTTTATGCATTCGCAAATATGAGTGAAAGTTATGATTACCACAGTGGCATGAGCAATAATTACTTTTGGTGTCATACAAGACGATTGGACACGAGCAGTGCATATAATCACAAGGACTCTGACCAACAATGACGTCACTATGGACACGTGTCACTACAAGAGGTCACAACACATACTAATGCAGTTTGAAACGGTGGAATGTAACGGAAAGAGAACGTGTGCTTTATCTTCAGGGTCGCTTCTTACTGAAATCGGTCCCATTTAAACATTTAAAAAAAGTAAATACATGTAAATAGATTAAACAAATAATAATAATAATAAAAACGAAATGAATGAATAAATACATAAAATAAAATGCATAAATAAATGAATGAATTAATAAATAAATACATAAATCAATAAATCAATAGATTATTCAATAAATCTTTGTTTAAGCATAAGTGTCAAGATAACGGGGAAAAAACAAACAAGCAAACAAACAACAACCAAAGAAATAAACAGAGAAGCAGGCAAACACGCAAGTTAACAAACAACAACAAATTATAAACAAGCAAACAAACACCGAAACCAACAATGATCAAAACACTTAATATTTGTTTTAACAAACAATGCAACAACAATATTTCTCTGGTGTGAGCGGTGTAGTAAATTTCTAAATCGATTTCGGAAAATTAATTTTAATCATAATTTTTATATTTTTAATTTTCAGACCTTGTTTGTAATCCAAATATAACATATGTATATGTTTTTGGAATCAGAAAATGACGAAGAATAAGATGAAATTGTTTTTGGATCGTTTAAAAACAATGTTTTAATGACAAGTTTCCGATTTTTAATGACCAAATTCATTAATTATTTGTTAAGCCACCAACTTGAAATGCAATACCGAAGTCCGGCCTTCGTCGAAGATTGCTTTACAAAAATGTCAATCAATTTGATTGAAAAATGAGGGTGTGACAGTGCCGCCTCAACTTTTTCAAAAAGCCGGATATGACGTCATCAAAGGTATTTATCAAAAAAATCAAAAAATCATCCGGGGATATCATTCCCAGGAACTCTCATGTCAAATTTCATAAAGATCGGTCCAGTAGTTTAGTCTTAATCGCTCTACACACTCACACACACACACACACGCACACACGCACACACACACACACACACACACACACACATACACAAACACACACACACACACACACACACACACACACACTCACACACACACACACACACACCACGACCCTCGTCTCGATTCCCCCTCTATGTTAAAACATTTAGTCAAAACTTGACTAAAATGTAAAAACCACGACGAACATGGATTTTGGTTTTACTTTTTGTGCCACAACACACGAATGAATAGCCATGAAAATAGTAGATTAGCATAGAGGAACTATTTCATAAATACAAAAATCTGAACACCGTTGCTTATCATTTCTTCATTTCGATCAGTTGGTTTGCCAAGAAAGCCATCGACTTTCCGCGAGTATCTGAAGCTGATGCGAGTCACATAGTAAAGCTTATCAAATAAGAAACAATTAACAGAGACTGAGAACCCAAAAAGGTCATCGGAACAACCATTTTCAGATTTTTCCACAAGACATAATAATTATGTAAGGTTCGTGTGTCGAAGGTGGCTGGCTGAACACAGGCGAAAAAAGGGACCTGGATGAAAACTGGAGGATCACTGTCTCAAGTGTGATAAAAATCTTCACAGTGTCAATGAGGATGAGTCGCAGTTGCAATGTAAGGAAGACAACTCGTGTTCGGTAGGGAACCCTCAACAGGCATTTGACAGCCTTTTTACGTCCCTTTTCATGTAGGTTTACTATGCTAAACGTTTGTTCAGATAGAGAAAATGTACAATTAAACGCATTCGTCTTCAGCACGACCACTCTCTGGAACCCATTTTACACGTTGCGTTGGCTAGCGCGACATGTAGAACGTGGCAAACGCGTGACGTAAAAGCTCGATTTGATGACGACGTTACACGTACAGAGAACTTGATAGCTACACGTACAGGTACACGTCTTTGCTTCACGTCGTGGATCTAGAACTCTCGACTTAGTGACTAAAGTGGGTTCAAAAGACTGCAATGAAAAGACCGAGACAGAGCTAGGACCGGGTTTGGTGACCGAGACATACTGAAGGTGCCAACAGTACGTCACATGCAAGAATGACGTCAGCATCCCACAACACATTTTCTGGGCTGAATTTCGAACTTCGTGGCTGCTCTGCACTTTGCAAATCTGGCCACCTCTTTGGTTATCTGGCATCATGAAACCGAAGGTAATTAAGCTCTCTGGAAGACTATGTTGTTTGTTGTTGTTGTTGTAGTTTTCTCTCTTTCGGTTTATCGTAAACAGTAAACCAATGCGCGCGCGCGCGCGTGTGTGTGTGTGTGTGTGTGTGTGTGTGTGTGTGTGTGTGTGTGTGTGAAATGACATGAAGCTAGGTTCACGTACTCTTGTGGATTTATCAACAATTTAAGATCGTGACCTTGTGAGTGAATGCGCGCGCGCGCGCGTGTGTGTGTGTGTGTGTGTGTGTGTGTGTGTGTGTGTGTGTGTGTGTGTGTACGTGCGCGCGTGCTTGTGTATGTGTGTTTTGTTTGTTGAAACCAGGAAGCATCATATAAAAAAAAAAACCCAGTCATGCCCTTACCTATTTATGCCTCGAAACAGCACTTTAACACTGAATTAGGCCTACTCAATTGACACATACAGAAGAAAGGGGGGGGATGGATGAAGGGGGGGGGCAAGTGTCGCGGAGACAGTTACTATAGAGGGACACTCGTCTAGGTTGCATTTGGTCATTCAACCATCTGTGAAAATGAGGATACATCAAAGAAGGAACTTCTTTCGAGTGTGGATATCTGAAGTTTATTTGTCATAACTTTCAGGTGGGCCAACAAAAGAAAGGTATGTTGCACAGTTTTAGCATGACAGAGTTCTCTTTCTTGGATCTTACTCGGAGTGGGGGATAGGGGGTGGGGGTCGGAGAATCAACTCTTGGATTGTTTGGCTATGCCACTTTCCCTACTGTTTCCTTTGTAGTTCGTATTATCTGAAACTATCAGCGAACTTGGTAAATGATTAAGATATTGCCAAAACTGCTCTGCGTAACTTTTGTCAGGATTTATTTCGATGCCTGCCGGGGAGAATGTGAAGTTGACAGTATTTAATGACTCTTTGGTCCGTTGTTGGGTGTTTTTTGTTTAAAGATTAGATAACATGATTTTCCAACATGTAGCCTAAAAGTACACCTCTTCTTTCTGCGATTGCTGTCTTCATTAGATGAGACACGTTGTGATTTCTGCAGAAAGCAGTTACGTCCAAGAAGATTTAAAATATCAAATATTGTACTAACTACTTGTTTGACTTTTAATCTCTACTCAGTTTCTCTCTCTTGGGAACTTTGCTTTCACGGACATTTCAAATGCAACGTATCAGGAGAGTGACGTACTTCAGACTGGAATCATTAGTGCTTTTTGACTCACATGCGAAGCAAAAGTGAGTCTATGTACTCACCCGAGTCGTCCGTCCGGCCGGCCGTCCGGAAAACTTTAACGTTGGATATTTCTTGGACACTATTCAGTCTATCAGTACCAAATTTGGCAAGATGGTGTATGATGACAAGGCCCCAAAAAACATACATAGCATCTTGACCTTGCTTCAAGGTCAAGGTCGCAGGGGCCATAAATGTTGTCTAAAAAACAGCTATTTTTCCCATTTTTCCCATTTTCTCTGAAGTTTTTGAGATTGAATACCTCACCTATATATGATATATAGGGCAAAGTAAGCCCCATCGTTTGATACCAGTTTGGTTTACCTTGCTTCAAGGTCAAGGTCACAGAAGCTCTTCAAAGTTGGATTGTATACATATTTTGAAGTGACCTTGACCCTGAACTATGGAAGATAACTGTTTCAAACTTAAAAATTATGTGGGGCACATGTTATGCTTTCATCATGAGACACATTTGGTCACATATGATCAAGGTCAAGGTCACTTTGACCCTTATGAAATGTGACCAAAATAAGGTAGTGAACCACTAAAAGTGACCATATCTCATGGTAGAAGCACCATTGTACTTCCTATGTCTTGAATTAACAGCTTTGTGTTGCATGACCTTGGATGACCTTGACCTTGGGTCAAGGTCACATGTATTTTGGTAGGAAAAATGTGTAAAGCAGTTCTTAGTGTATGATGTCATGAAAGGTCAAGGTCAAGCATGTGAGTCGTATGGGCTTTGCCCTTCTTTTTTATATTTTTATTTTATATCACCTATAGTTCATGTCGTCAATAGGTTTCCAGGCCTGTGAGAAAATGAAACAAGTCGCGTAAAACGAAATTACTATATATAATTAAGTCAATCTGACGAACTCACAGAATAAAATTGAAATTGAAGGCACTGCAGGACGATATAGCTTTGTCGAAATCGCTGACACGTTTACGTGTAAAGCGTGCCTTAAAGTGACAAGCCAGCACAGCGCACTACTAGCTCTTGCGTTTTAACTGTCTGAGTTTATATATGACCCTCCACCACGAAATGAGTCGCATATCACCTCGCGCGGTTCTGCGCTAGGCTTAACATAAGTCCGGGGAGTGTCTAGTAACAGTGTGAGGGTCACCATAGTCACAGGCTTGTAACTCAAACAGTTTTCGCTCTTTTCTAAAACGGTTTTCACCACTGGATAGAGCATAAAAATCTCTTTAGGAAAAAGTAAAAATATGAAAATCATGCAAAGGTGACATGCGACTCATTTCGTGGTGGAGGGTCACATATATAATCCAAACGTAACATATCTATATGTTTTTGGATTCAGAAAATGATAAAGAATGAGATTACATCTGTTTTGGATTGATTACAAATATCTAAATTTTAATTAGAAATGTTTAGATTGTTTATGACCAAACTCATTAATTGATACTTAAGCTTTCAAGCTGAAATGCAATCCCATAGTCCGGGTTTCGTGGAAAGTTGCATTACCGAAATTTCTATCAGTTTGAATGAGGAATAACGTGCGACCACAAGTTTTGCAAATAGCCGGATATGACGTCATCAAAACCCTTATCGAAAAAATTGAAAAAAAAGTGCTGGGATATCATCTTGGAGAACTTCGATGCAAAGAATCATAAATATCCGTGCAGTAGTTTTCCTGGAATTGCTGTCCACACACACACACACACACACATACATACACATACACACACACACAGCACCACCCTCGTCTCAATTCCCCGTCTATGTTAAAACATTTTGACTAAATGTAAAAAATCGGTGTTAAATTCAGGAATAGCGTCCACAATTCAAGTCAGCTGTTTCAAGGTACCGAACGTTCCAGACGGCGAGAACCGCGACAGTGGGGTAAAATTGTGATAAAAGCGATAATCTTGGTTTTAAAATTCGACTAAATCCATAAACGTTCATTGTATTATGTTCAATGGACCTAACTATCGTACTCTTGACGGATAGTTATTTTGGAATATTGTTCGTGAATTTTGCCACAAACCATTTTTCGATTCAGAATTTTAAGTCTTACTACTCGTAGTGGTAGATAGTTTTTGAACTTCTCTAAATTCTAATGCCTTAGTTTTGTCTTGTCTAATTAGGAGGAGCAGAGACCCAGCCCAGTGTGAAAGCCCTGCCCTCACAGATAGTGATCGTCAACAGACATTATAAAAGATATCCTGATTACACGTAAGATTCCGCTTCGTTCTGTACAACCCCCCCCCCCCCCCCCTCCACCCCCCTCCCCCAACCACTCTGTGTCCTAGCACACTGACCAACAGGACTGGGACGCGTACGGACAGGCAGGTATACAGTCATTAACCCCTCCCTCCCCCCTTCCCCCACCACCACCACCACTCTGTATGCTATCACACAGACCAACGGAAACTTTTGTCTGGCATACATGTCAGACTGCTCAACTGAGCTCTGTTTACATTTTGCTTGCTGTACGTTTCTGTTTGTTTTGTTTGTTTGCTTTCTTGTGTTTTGTTTGCTAAAATCAAAAAATCTTGTTTTGTTTTTCTTTCTTCAGGGATCGCGTTTACGCACGATTTTTGCGTATTTGACGCATTTTAAAAGTCGCTGACGCGTTTTTTTCGCCGCGCCGCGTAAGCCATACGCAAAAATATTGTAACTTTTTCTTGTCTTCACGCAGCGCTTTTGCTCTGACTTAATAATCACCCGATCCTGAAACTGACTATAGGGCTCGAGAAGTGACGACACACATGAAATCTGCGCATCAAAACTAAAGTCCGTTTCTTTTTGCATCGAAGTATCGCAAACGAACGTAACGAGGGTATTACCAGATAATGTCTTGTCGGATAATGAAACAGACATTAGCTGCTCTCCCATCTCGCGCTTCCAAAAGGCGGAAAGTGTGTCTAGTCGTATTAGAGCGGGAAACAAACTCGCAAGGCCCGAAGGTTGGAGACAGCAGGGGTGTTATTCGACAGGCGTGCGCGGAGTTCGACAGGAAAACTCGCCGTATTTAGGTAAGGAGTGTCTTTAAGTCTTTCGTGCGTGTTTTGTTTGTGTCTGTACGTGTTTTCGTAGTACGCAAAAATATTGGTCCGTGACGCGTTTTTTTCGTTTCGTTGCGTATGACTTACGCGTTTTTTAAAAAGCTAGCGCGATCCCTGTTTCTTGCTTGTCCAGTTGCAGGCATTGCCATTTGGTTACAAAATTGCTGTAGTAAAACAAATTGCAGTGAATAAATCACGATAGTAATCTGCAAGGAAAATACGTTTCGCAATGTACAAAGAGTGCATGATACCGCGTCTTGGAATGGTTTTCTTGATTTCTTGATGGCTTGGTTGGTTTTTGTTTGCTTATTATATTTAGTCAAGTTTTGACTAAATATTTCATTATATTTAGTCAAGTTTCGACTAAATATTTTAACATCGAGGGGGAATCGAAACGAGGGTCGTGGTGTATGTGCGTCTGTCTGTCTGTCTGTCTGTGTGTGTGTGTGTGTGTAGAGCGATTCAGACTAAACTACTGGACCGATCTTTATGAAATTTGACATGAGAGTTCCTGGGTATGAAATCCCCATACGTTTTTTTCATTTTTTTGATAAATGTCTTTGATGACGTCATATCCGGCTTTTCGTGAAAGTTGAGGCGGCACTGTCACGCCCTCATTTTTCAACCAAATTGGTTGAAATTTTGGTCAAGTAATCTTCGACGAAGCCCGGGGTTCGGTATTGCATTTCAGCTTGATGGCTTAAAAATTAATTAATGACTTTGGTCATTAAAAATCTGAAAATTGTAAAAAAAAAATAAAAATTTATAAAACGATCCAAATTTACGTTTATCTTATTCTCCATCATTTGCTGATTCCAAAAACATATAAATATGTTATATTCGGATTAAAAACAAGCTCTGAAAATTAAATATATAAAAATTATTATCAAAATTAAATTTTTGAAATCAATTTAAAAACACTTTCATCTTATTCCTTGTCGGTTCCTGATTCCAAAAACATATAGATATGATATGTTTCGATTAAAAACACGCTCAGAAAGTTAAAACAAAGAGAGGTACAGAAAAGCGTGCTATCCTTCTTAGCGCAACTATAGTACTACCCCGCTCTTCTTGTCAATTTCACTGCCTTTGCCATGAGCGGTGGACTGACGATGCTACGAGTATACGGTCTTGCTGAAAAATGGCATTGCGTTCACTTTCATTCTGTGAGTTCGACAGCTACTTGACTAAATATTGTATTTTCGCCTTACGCGACTTGTCTACTTGTCTTTTTGTTAGTTGTTTATATATGTTTTGTTTGTTTGCTTGTTTGAAGTTCAATCGTTGCAGTTGAGAGTGTCAGTTTTGTAAGTTAACCTTTCATGTAAGTAATAAGTATTCATGAAAAAAGTGATATGGGTTGTTAGTGGGATGGATAGTTTTATTCTGTGGCGTACAGGCAGATGGACGGTTGGATTGGTGGGTTATGTATGGTGGGTTATGTATGGTGGGTTATGTATGGTGGGTTATGTATGGTGGGTTATGTATGGTGGGTTATGTATGGTGGGTTATGTATGGTGGGTTATGTATGGTGGGTTATGTATGCCTTCTTTCCCGTGTCAATAATCGTGTACATTATCACAGACCTGTCTAGATTTTAACGGAGAATACAAAACATGCCGCTGACGTCATTCACAACTCCCTACCCAGAATTCCACACGGGTCAGGAGATTTTGAAGATTTCTTTCTGTACAATGACGCCCTACAGTCGGTTTATTATACAAAGGGAAGCAAGCGGTTAAAAACGGGCGTCGATACTAACTTGTAAGATCATGTATCTGTGTTGCGACAAGTAAAACATGAGTAAGTGAGTAGTATACGGAACCAATCGCCTCAGAATAACAAGCATTGAAATAAACAAGCGACTTTTATCCTCATAATGTTAAAAAAAATTGTCAAACTGGAAAGTTGAGCTACTTCTGCGTCAAACCAGGACATGTTTGCCGTGGTTTTGTTCATGATTTACGCGGGATTGACTGTCTTTTGAATGATGGATAGATTTTTTTAATTCGTCTGTCATTTCAGAAATGTGAAAATACACGCTTTACATTGCTGCCTCTCAACGGTTTTTCCACCATGGGTTTTCGTCTGGATGGGATACGTACGTTTATTGTTACATAATTATATCCTGGTGGTGATAGTGTGTGTGTGTGTGTGTGTGTGTGTGTGTGTGTGTGTGTGTGTGTGTGTGTGTGTGTGTGCGCGCGTGCGTGTGTGCGTGCGTGCGTGTGCGTACGTGCGTGCGTGCGTTTTTACGTGTGTGTGTGTCCTTGTGAGTGGGTACATGTGTGTGTGGGGGTGGGGGTGGGTAAGTGTGAGGGCGCGCGCGCGTGTGTGTGTGTGTTTGTGTGTGTGAGAGAGAGAGTGCGCTCGTGTGTAAGAGAGTGCGCGCGTATGTGTGTGCGCGCGCGGGCGGTGTGTGTGTGTGTGTTTCAGGCGTGTTCTTGTTTTGCGCGCGCGTGTGCTTGCATTTGTACGTGTGTTCTTGCCTGTGTGCATACATGCGTGTAGCGCATGATGGCGTCTGCGAATGCAAGATTGCGAGTTTGTTTATGCGAGCTTGTTTATGCCTTATGATAATAATTCCCACATCTATTATACCGCTGTTTCAGTGTGTGATCGAAGCGTGTGCGGAAGCGGCGACCACCACCTACTACCCCAACAGCCCTCCCGGCGTCTACGTCTCTCAGTTCCCCCCTCCGGAGTACGACTCTGATTAACATATAAACATATACCACACACACACGCACACATAACACACACGAACACACACGCACACATAACACACACGCACACACACACCCACACACACACACACGCGCGCACGCACCCACACACACACACACACACGGATGGTTGTACGAAGAAAAACTGGAGAGAGAGAGAGAGAGGGGGGGGGGGGGGGGGGATGGGGTGGGGGAGATAAAGTTGATTGACAAAGTTATGGCCTGAATGAATAACAACAAATTAAAAATCACGTATATTTCACTGCTGGAATTGCCGCCGTATTGTGTTCAGGGAAGAGAGACAAGAACTGCCGTGTGTGTGTGTGTGTGTGTGTGTGTGTGTGTGTGTGTGTGTGTGTGTGTGTGTGTGTGTGTGTGTGTTTATTCTTCATTCTTGTTTTCATTCCATGTGTGTATTGTAGTAGGACTAGCTGTAAGAAAGGATCATATGGACCTAATGCTATTATCCTTCCGTAATAAAGTTTTCGAGTTGGCTGGTTGTCGACTGTGCCAAAGACATTGCTTTTCTACTTAACTGGTGGCTGTTGTTGTTTGTGGGTGTGTGTGTGGGTGTGTGTGTGTGTGTACGTGTGTGTCTGTTTGTGCGTGTCATTGTGTCTGCCGAACGGTAAGGCTTTGTATGTGTTTTTCGTGTGTATGTGCGTTAGCGTGTTTGTGTATGTATGTATGTATGTATGTACTAGAATGAATACCCGCTTCGCCGGGTAGCCGGCTTCGCCGGGAAGAAGTACTTAGAGCCGTACGCCGGCTTCGCCGGGTCCGAACAATGGACCCGCCAAGCTTAGGTCCCTCCCAGATTCGTGGAATGGGAACAGCACGAAAATGATTTAGTGGCCATAATGCCATTCCTGACCATATCGAGTCCCATCCTTGTCGACGAATGTAACCGTGTTAATCACCTTTGGAGGCGAACTCCACTCAAACAGGACTGAGCAAGTTATGGCTTCTCAAAGGAAGGCCAGTACATAAAATTACGTTAAAATTAATATTAAAAGTCCTACGGTTTTGAGCCATTAAGGACTTGAGTGTTTGTCCGCTTTAACATACATAAAATTACACAAAAGCCGCCAGACCACATCACAAACAGAACTGAACAATGCACAGGTGTTGCTTACATAAGAGACACACACACTCACACACACACACACAAAAACACAGAGAAGCCGTATCTATAGAGAGATAGATGACAGTGTATTTTTCGCGTGGCTATAAATTGATTCGACCTTTGCACTTTTACAGTGAGGATAATTTACGGGTCCAATTTACGTTCTGTACACTGCGTTGACCTTCTAAAAATAGTACCAGTAACAGAACGCCGGGAATATCCGAAGACGCTCAGCGCAGTGGACAGCGCAGTGTAGTTTACAACTGAACGGGAAAGCCATACGAAGGAAGGGAGATAAACGCCAAACACTGGAGAAGATAAGGAAGAGTTACTTATAATGGTGAAATGAACACAAAAACGAAAATGAGTTCAGCGCTGCGCGCTGAGAGCACGTGTTGAAATATCTCATCGATGATATTGTGTCCGGGGTGTAGCTGAATACGGTGTCCAAATTTGAAAAAGATCCACCGAGAACTTTGGCGTTGTGATGTGGTGTAGCGGCTATGGTGTGTCGGTATGGGGGCCCGGGTAGCTGAGGTGGAACCAAAATCGGTTTGCGCTGCGCGCTGAGAGCACGTATTGAAATATCTCATGGACCAGATTTTGTGCAGGGTGTATCTGAATATGGACACCAAATTTGAAGTAGATCCATCGAGAACTTTGGCCGTGCATGGCGATCAATCACACACACACACAC
>NW_027129599.1:0-2000 GCF_037325665.1 Littorina saxatilis | reverse complement strand
CCAATCAGTGTTAGTGTCATCGGTCAACACAGAGTGGCCATCATACAACAATCAGTGTTACTGTTAGTGTCATCGGTCAATACAGAGTGGCCATCATACAACAATCAGTGTTACTGTTAGTGTCATCGGTCAATACAGAGTGGCCATCATACACCAATCAGTGTTAGTGTCATCGGTCAACACAGAGTGGCCATCATACAACAATCAGTGTTACTGTTAGTGTCATCGGTCAATACAGAGTGGCCATCATACAACAATCAGTGTTACTGTTAGTGTCATCGGTCAATACAGAGTGGCCATCATACAACAATCAGTGTTACTGTTAGTGTCATCGGTCAATACAGAGTGGCCATCATACAACAATCAGTGTTACTGTTAGTGTCATCGGTCAATACAGAGTGGCCATCATACAACAATCAGTGTTACTGTTAGTGTCATCGGTCAATACAGAGTGGCCATCATACACAAAGAACCGAAGAAAATAACACAATGTCAATGACATACACAACAATGACATACACTCACACACAACATCAGAGACAGTAAACACAAAAAGACGCCCCAGCCCCCCCCCCCCCCCCCCCCCCCCCCCCCCCCGTATTTGTCAAAGACTGAGATACACAGAACAAACAGCAACAAAGTCCAATGCCGCAAGTGCACTGAAACACTTACAACAGAGAGCGGGCATGCACGACAGGGAAAGGCTAATTGCGTTAAACGTTAGAACTGATCATCTAGCTAGAATCATGAGCCACCTCGCTGACGGCCTACCATACATCCAGTGAGTGCTGACAATCAAGTTATGTACAAAGTGCGTGGCCACAATCAAACACCGGCATTACACAAGTCTTGTTTTGTGGAGGGGAGATAATGACTACATCATGCAACTTGTGTTGAAGAGGGGAGATAATGACTACATCATGCAACTTTTGTAAAGGGGAAATAATGACATGCAACGTGTCCAGCCACCACTGCTAGCAAGTCGCACTGAATGAAAAGCAAGACAAGCAAGTCGCACTCAATGAAAAGCAAGTTCTGCATGGTATGAGAGGGTGTGGGTCAATGCGTGTGATAGTGAGTGAGTGAAGCATTTCAAACAGTGCTGAGGATCACCACGTGACCCTCTGTATCAAACCTTATAAAAACGACGAACAAATGTGCGATCATGGGATACAAATGCACATCAGTTGAAGAAACAAAATTAAAAAAATCATCGACCACACTGATATATCATGGACTACAAACTGTCTCCATTCATTGAATGAATATAGCCTGTAGTTTGAACAGATCTTACATAACGTTAAGACTATGTTAGGTGAACTACTGCTCCAGTCTATGCTTCATCAAATGTTGGTCCCCCCCCCCCCCCCCCCCCAGCACTCTGTGATCAAAGAGAGAAGTCCCTGAACAGTCTGACAACTGGAGGCAGTAGCTGCTGCGAGTGTGTCCTGAACAGTCCACCTGATATTGATAAAACTCTGTTTTTTGTGCACAAGTATCCTCTCCCTACACACAAAACACTGCACACAGTTCACCACTACACAACACGTCCTGTTTCCATTGTGCTGTTTCATCTAGTCTTTTAAAAAACGCAGGCAGATCCTCTTCAGCCCCCCCCCCCCCCCCCCCCCCCCCCCCAGATGATTCTAATTCTATGGCTGCCTTCTTCGTCTCCTCACTAAATCCACTGAAAGTCTCTCACTTGAGGCAGCAGCACTTGTGCTCATGACCCGACGGCCACCACAGCCCCTAACCCCACAGTGACAGTCTGCCCAGCGGGTCTTCATCGCTGAGTGTCCCCCACCTCCATAGCCTTGGGGGAGGTGGCCAGGCCCTGACACTGGGGGGAGGGGGCGGACCACGGCGAGTTGTGGGAATGGACTGTGTAGGAGGGGGAGGCGGGGGAACCGAACATTCTGCTGCCGGAGTCGTGTGTGGAGAGCTTGGAGAGGGCGGCCAGAGCGTCGGGGAAGTTGGGCGGTGTGGCCGGCGTGTTGGCT